>NW_026019415.1:0-164115 GCF_003254725.2 Canis lupus dingo | reverse complement strand
GAGGAACCAGGTAGGACCAGATTCACCAGGTCGGAAGTGAGAGGCCCACGTGGGGACGACCTGTGTCAACAGGCATGTGTGAGGCCCAAGTTACAACCCCTCTCACCAGGTCCAGGTGAGGCCAACCTGCAGGGCCATGCCAGAGGACCCGTTTGTGTCCGATGAAGCCCAGGTAGGGACCAGAGTCACCCGGTCCATATGAGGTCCAGATCGGTATATTCACTAGTTACCGTTGAGGACCATTTGAGGACCAGAGTCCACCAGATATGGTTGAAGGCCTAGAGGTGGTACCAGAATCACTGGTCCAGGTGGACATCAAGCTGGGATCATGAGCACAGGCAGGGTGAGGGCCCAGAGAAAGTTCCAGAGTCATCATGTCAGGTGAGGCTCAGGGTGTGAACAGAAGAAAGTACTCAGGTACCAATGATGCCCAGGTGGGAGTTCCGAGTCACCAGATCTGGGTGACGCGCAGATAGGATCAGGAGTCACCAGTTTCCAGGTGAGGCAAAAAGAGTTCCACAAGCAATCAGTTCCAAGTGGGGAACAAATTCACCAGGACTGGGGGGGCCCAGATAGGACCAGATTTCACCAGGCCCAAGGGGGGCCAAGGTGGTGACCATAGTCCCTGGTCTGGACGAGTACCAGGTAAGAACAAGAGTCACCAGGTTCCAAGAGGCCCACGTGGGGGACGTGGGTCCCAGATATGTGTGCGGCCCAGGTGGCCCCCCACTCACCAGGTTCAGTGCGGCCCACTTGCAGTCCAGAGTCACCATATCCAGGTGAGGGCCCTAGTGGGTACCGGAGTCACCACGGAAAATGGTGAGTCTTACAAGTACACCACATTAACCAGGTCCCGGTTTTAGTTTATGTGGGAACGAGATCACCAAGTCCAGGTGAGCCCCAGGAGGGGGACCACAGTCCCCAGGTCCAGATTGATGCCTAGGGGTGGGGCACCCAGAGGTCATCCGGACCAGTTTGAGGCCCAAGTGTGTAGCAACGTTATTCCTGGTCCAGGTGAGCCCCAGGTGGGGAACAGAGAAGAAATCATTTCCATGATGCAGGTGGGGAAAAGGTCAAAGGTACAGATTAGGTCTAATTGCGGAGTAGATTCAACCAGTCCTGTAGGACCAGTTTAGGACCAGTGTCCCCCGCTACGGGGTGAGTTCCAGAGGGGACCCGAGCACCCGGTTCTGGTGATATCCAGGTGGGGACCCGAGCACCACGTCAGAGAGAAGCCAGAGGAGACGAGCATCACTAGGTCCAGGTGCGGGCCCGATGGGCACTGAGAGAAACCAGGTCCCATTATGCCCATATGAGGACCTGGAGTCACCAGGTCAGGTTGGAGAGCAACAACTGAGGACCAGAGTCACCAGCTCCAGGAGAGGTCTGCATGTTTTGGATGGAAAGAAAGAGAGTCGCCAGGTCCCGGGAGTTCCAGGTGGGCGACCAGAGTCACCAGATCCAGGTCACGTCCCGGTGGGGACCAGTCACCAGATCGAGCGAAGCCCAGGGTGGGGGAGCAGAGTTCCCTAGGTGCAGATGAGGCAGGTTGGGACCAGAGTTACCAGGTAACGTTGCGGCCCCGGTGGGGATCAGAGGCAACCGGTCCATGTGAGGCCAGCTTGGGGGACCCTGGTCAACCGGTCTACTTTAGGCCCAGGTTGTGGCCACTGTAACCAGGTCCAGGGAGTCCCCAGTGGTGACAACGGGGTCACCACGTCCAGGTGAGGCCCAGGTTGTGACCTGGATCACCGTCCAGGGGAGGTCCCTTGAACGGACAACCCCAAAGAGTCAACAGTTGAGTTTCAGGCCGAGGTGGGCAAACCCAGGGTCAGAGGGGTCCAAGGTCAGGCCACCAAAGGGGTTCACAGTCACTAGGGCACGGTGATGAGACCCAGAGGGGGACAGAGACACTGTCCAAGTTGAGGTCCAGTCTGTGGGAAACACAGTGTCCGGGTCCCAAATTTTGCCCAGTTGAGGACCCATGGGTCAAAAGGGCCAGTTGAGGCCCAGATGGGGACCGGGGTTTCCCACTTCAGGTGAAGCCCAGGTGGGGACCACAGTCACAAGATCCCAGGGTACGTCCCTAATACCGTTTCTTGTGCAGACCCCAATCCCCCAGGGCCCAGGTGAGGTTGAGGGGCAACCCACCACTCCCAGTACCGGTGAGGCCCTGGTGGGTACCAGGTACGATGGTTTACATGGAACCTAGAAAACACTGCAGCCACAGTTCCACATATGTCCATGTGGGAAACGAGAATCTCCGTTACAGGTGAGGACCAGGTGGGGATCCGACTTACAATGTCCAGGGAGGCCCCATGTGGGAATCAGTGTCACCATGTTCCAGTGTGGCCCAGAGAGACTAGTTAAGGCTCGGCTGTTCCACTGTTAGCGTGTACAGATGTGTACCATATCCCTGATGCTACCCATGGTTGGTAATACCAGAGACCCGGTCCTGAGTTAGAGGCCCAGGTCGGAGCCAGAGACATGGGTCCAGGTGATCAGATGGAACCACAGTCACCTGTTCAGGTGGAGGCATGCGTACGCATCAGATTACCATTACAGGTGAGGCCAGGTGGACACAGTCACCTGGTAATAGAAGAGGCCAACGTCCAGACCAGATTATCAGCTAGGTCAGTCCAGGGAATAGAGTAACCATGTTCTCGTGATGCCCAGGTAGAACAGACGTCACCAGCTAGTGAGGACACAGGTTGGGGGAGCATGTCACAGGTCCCCGTGAGGCCCCGCGTTGGACCAGTAGTCGCCAGGCTCCAAGCTGACGCTCTAGAGGGTACCAGTATTCACCGGCGTCTAGGTGACATCCCATGGAAGTCATGTCAGGGTGAGGCCCAGGGATTAAGAGTATCATGTTCAGGTGAGGCATCCGTGTGGGAACCGAGATAGTCATATGGTCTCAGGTGAGAACCAGAGATCACCAGATAGGGTGGAGGCCCAGATTCAGAGTCACAGTTCCAGGTGAGGCCAAGAAGGAGTCTACAGCAATGTAGTCCCAGTGGTTAAATGTACAACTCACCAGGAATGAATGAGGACCAGATGGGGACCAGCTAACAGGTCCAGTGATTCCCAGGTGGTGACAGAGTTACCAGTTCCGTGTGAGGACCAGGTAAGACCAGAGATTCACAGGTCTCACGATGAGCTCCAACTGTGTAACCAGCGTGGCTTGATGGGGTGGCAACGCCCATCCAGTGAAGCACCTGAGGCCAACTGCGAGGCCCAGAGAGACCTTTGCCAGAGTCAGATCCAGGTGGCACTCGCAGTGTGTCCCATGATTACGGGTAGGACCAGCCAAGGTCCAAATGAGGCCGCCCAGATGGGCATATTCAAGCTCCAGGTCTGAAAAACCAGCCAGTTGAGGACCAGTCCAGACGAGAAGCTGAGCTGGCAGATGGGTACAGAAATCACCGGTTGTCCCAGGGTTGACATCCAGCTGGGGACCAGAGTCAGGCAGGACTCGAGACAGTGTTGACGTCCAGAGCACTCCTGTCAGGTGAGGCTCAGTTGTGTGGAACAGAGTACCAGGTACTCAACGATGCCCTGGACAGGCACTCAGCGTGCTGGGGTGACGCCGCGAGACCAGAGTCACCAGTTCCAGGTGAGGCCAAGAAAGAGATCACAGCAATCAGGTCCAGGTGGGGAACAAAGTCACCAGGACTGGGTGAGGCTCAGATGGGGACCAGATTCACCAGGTCTAGGTGAAGCCCAGGTGGTGACCAGTGTCCCTGGGTCTAGGAAAGGACCAAGTAAGGACCAGATTCACCAGGTAGATGAGGCCCACGTGGGACCTGAGTCACCAGGTATGGGTGAGGCCCAGGTGGCGACCCCACTCACCAGGTCCAGGTGAGGCCAACCTGCAGGCCAGAGTCACCAGATACAGGTGAGGCCCTAGCGGGGACCAGAGTCACCATGTAAATGTGAGTCTACCAGAACACCACAGTCACCAGGTCCAGGTGTGGTTCATGTGGGAACGAGAGTCACCAGATCCAGGTGAGACCCAGGTGGGGACCACAGTCACCAGTTCCAGATTGAGGCCTAGGTGGGGGGACCAGAGTCATCAGGACCAGTTGAGGCCAAAGTGCGGAGCAAAGTTATCATGTCCAGTTGAGGCCCAGGTGGGGAACAGAATAACCATTTCCCATTGATGCCAGGTGGGAAGAGTCACAAGGTCCAGAAGAGGCCTAAGTGAGGAGTAGATTCACCAGGTCCTGTTGAGGCCCAGTTGAGGAACAGTGTCCCCAGGTCCGGTTGAGTCCCAGATGGGGACCAGAGTCACCCGGTTCTGGTGATATCCAGGTGGGGACCAGAGTCACCACGTCAGGGTGAGGCCCAGAGGGGCCGAGAATCACTAGGTCGAAGTGAGGCCCCGATGTGGAACTGAGAACCCAGGTCCCATGATGCCCATATGAGGACCTGAGTCACCAGGTCCAGGAGAGGTCCCTGTGGGAACCAGTCACCTCATCCAGGTGAGGCCCAGGTGGGACCACAGTCACCAGGTCCAGGTGAGGCCCAGGTATATAAGAGAGTATCCAGGTCCTAATGATGCCCAGGGATGGACCAGAGTCAACAGGTCCAGGAGAGGCCCAAATATGGATCAGAGTCATTGTGTTCCAGGGGAGGCCAGATGGAGATCACAGGAACCAGGTAAAGGAGAGCCCCATATGGGAACCAGAGCCACAAGATCCAGGTGAGGTCCAGGTGGGACCACAGTCACAGGTCCATTTGAGGCATAGGTGGCAACAGGATTCACCAAGTCCAGGTAGGCTGAGGTGGCGACCAATCACCAGATCCAGGTGAGGACCAGCTAAAGACCAGACTCACGGGATCCCTGGGTGGCGCAGCGGTTTGCCGCCTGCCTTTGGCCCAGGCGCGATCCTGGAGACCCGGGATCGAATCCCACGTCAGGCTCCCGGTGCATGGAGCCTGCTTCTCCCTCTGCCTGTGTCTCTGCCTCTCTCTCTCTCTCTCTCTGTGACTATCCTAAATAAATAAATAAAATATTAAAAAAAAAAAAAAGACCAGACTCACCAGGCCGAAGTGAAGCCCAAGGGGTGTTCAGAGTCACCAAGTAAGGGTGAGGACCAGAGGGGGAACCAGGGTAACCATTTAGTTTGAGGCCCAGAATGGGACCAGAAATCCCTGGTCAAAGTGAGACCCAGATGTGGAATAGAGTATCCAGGTCCCAATGATGTCTGGGTGAGGACCAGAGTCACTAGCGACATGCAGGCCCAGATGTGGAACAGAATAACTAGGTACTGGTGAGGCATAGAATAAGACCACAGTCAGCAGTAACAGGTGAGCCCCTTGTGGGAGCCAGAGCCACTCTATCCAGCTGAGTCCCAGGTCCATGTGAGGCCCACGTGAGGACTAGATTCATCAGGTCGAATTGAGGCATAGTTGGGGACAAGAGTCACCAGGTGTGGGTGCGGCCTAGGTGGGGCAAGATTCAGCAGTTCTGAGTTTGGTCAAAGTGGGACGAGAGACACCAGGTCCAGGTGAGGCCAAAGTGAGGACCAGAGTCACCAGATCCAGGTGAGGTCCAGGTGGGGACCAGAGTCAACAGATCCAGGTGAAGTCCAGGTGGGGACCAGAGTCACTAGGTCCAGATTAGGCCCAGGTGAGGACCAGAGTTACCAGGTAAACGTGAGGACCCGGTGGGAATCAGAGGCAACAGGTCCATGTGAGGCGTGCTTGGGGACCATGGTCAAGAGGTGTACTTGAGGCCCAGGTGTGGAACACAGTAAGCAGGTCCAGGTGAGTCCCCGGTGGTGACAAGGGTCACCACGTCCAGGTGAGACCCAGGTGGGGACCAGGATCACCAGGTAGAGGGGAGGCCCTTGAAAGTACCAGAGTCAACAGTTTGAGGTCAGGGACAGGTGGCAACCAGGGTCAGCAGCTCTAAGTCAGGCCAAAGTGGGGTTCACAGTCACAAGGGCACGGTGAGACCCAGAGGGGGACCACAGTCACCTGGTCCAGGTGATGTCCAGTTGTGGAACACAGTCACTGAGTCCCAATTTTGCCCAGTTCAGGACCATGGTCAACAGGGCCAGGTGAGCCAGATATGGGGACCGGAGACTCAAATCCAAGTGAAGACCAGATCGGGACCACAGTCACCAGATCCAGGGTATTCTCAGGTGCAGGCCAGAATCACCAGGTCCAGGTGAGGTGCAGGTGGCAACCACACTCACCAGGTCCCGGTGAGGCCCTGGTGGGGACCAGAGTCACGAGGTACATGAGAAGCTAGAAACACTGCAGCCACCAGGTCCACATGATGTCCATGTGGGAACGAGAATCACTAGTTACAGGTGAGGACCTGGTGGGGATCCCACTCACCATGTCCAGGTGAGACCCAGGTGGGAACCAGTGTCACTATGTCCAGGTGTGGCCTTGGTGAAGACCAGAGTTAATAGGTCAGGCTGGGTCACTGTTAGTGAACAGTGTAACCATATCCTGATGCTTCCCAGGTGGGTACCAGAGACACCAGGTCCTGGTGAGGCCCAGGTGGAACCAGAGTCACCAGGTCAAGTTGAGGCCCTAGAGGGGTACCAGAATCACCTGGTCAAGGTGACATCCAGATGGGAATCAGAGTCACCAGGTCAGGGTGAGGCCCAGAGAGGTTCCAGAGTCATCATGTCCAGGTGAGGCTCAGGTGTGGAACAAGACTCACCAGGTACCAATGATGCCCAGATGAGGACCAGAGTCACCAGATCTGGGTGACGCGCAGATAGGATCAGAGTCACCAGTTCCAGGTGAGGCAAAGAAGAGTCCACAGCAATCAGGTCCAGGTGCGGAACAAAGTAAACAGGACTGGGTGAGGCCCAGATGGGGACAAGATTCACCTTGTCCAGGTGAGGCCCAGGTGATGACCAGAGACCCAGGTTGGGAGAGGACCAGGTAAGGACCAGAATCACCAGGTCCAAGAGGCCGACATGGGGACCTGAGTCACCAGGTATGGGTGAGCCCCAGGTGGCAATCCCACTCACCAGTTCCAGGTGAGGCCAACCTGCAGGCCATGTAGTAGAACCATGTCCGATGATGCCCAGGTAGGGACCAGAGTCACCAGGTCCAAATGAGGCCAAGATGGAGTATATTCTCTAAGTCCAGGTGAGTCCCAGTTGAGGACCAGAGTCACCAGATCTGGTTGAGGCCTAGAGGGGTACCAGAATCCCCTGGTCCAGGTTACATCCTAATGGGGACCAGAGTCACAAGGTCAGGGTGAGGCCCAGAGTGGTTCCAGAGTCATCATGTCCAGGTGAGGCTCAGATGTGGAACAGAGTATCCAGGTCATAATGGTCCACAGGTTAAGACCAGATTCAGCAGATTTATGTGAGGCCCACTTAGGATCAGAGTAACTAGTTCCAGGTGAGGCCAAGAAGGAGTCCACAGCAATCAGGTCCAGGTGGGGAACAAAGTCGCCAGGACTGGGGAGGCCCAGATGGGGACCAGAATCACAAGGTACAGGAGATTCCCAGATGATGACCGGAGTTACCAGTTCCGGGTGAGGACCAGGTAAGGACCAGATTCACCAGGTCGAAGTGTGGCCCACGTGGGGACCCGTGTCACCAGGTATGGGTGAGACCCAGGTGGCAACCACACTCACCAGGTCCAGGTGAGGCCAACCTGCAGGCAATGCAGAGTAACCATGTTCCGATGATGCCCAGGTAGGGACCAGAGTTCCAGGTCCAAAGAGGCCCAGATGGATTATATTCACTAGGTCCAGGTGAGGCCCAGGTGAGGACCAGAGTCACCAGATCTGGTTGACCCTAGAGGGGTACCAGAATCACCTGGACCAGGTGAAATCCAGATGGGGACCAGAATCACCAGGTCAGGGTGAGGCCTAGAGAGGTTCCAGAGTCATCATGTGCAGGTGTGACTCCGGTGTGGAAGAGAGTATCCAGGTCATAATTTTCCATAGGTGAGGACCAGAGTCACCATATCTGGGTGAGGCCCAGTTAGGATCAGAGTCACCAGTTCCAGGTGAGGTCAAGAAGGAGTCCACAGCAATCAGGTCCAGGTGCGGAACAAAGTCATCAGGACTGGGTGAAGCCCAGATGGGGACCAGATTCACCAGGTCCACGTGATTCCCAGGTGGTGACCAGATTTACCAGATTCACCAAGTCCAGGTGATTCTCAGGTGGTGACCAGAATTACCAGATACACCAGATCCAAGTTAGACCCACGTGGGGACCTGTGTCACCTAGTATGGGTGAGGCCCAAGTGGTAACCCCACTCACCAGGTCCAGGTGAGGCCATCCTGCAGGCCTTGCAGTGGAACCACGTCCCGAAGATGCCCATCTAGGGACTAGAGTTACCAGGTCCAGGTGAGGACAACCTGCAGGCAAGAGTCACCAGATCCAGGTGGGGACCAGAGTCTCCAGGTAAATGTGAGTCTACAAGAACACCACAGTCACCAGGTCCAGGTGTGGTTCATGTGGGAACGAGAGTCACCATGTCCAGGTGAGAGCCTGGTGGGGACCACAGTCACCAGGTCCAGATTGTGGCCTAGGTGGGGGGACGAGAGTCATCAGGACCATTTGAGGCCAAAGTGTGGAGCAAAGTTATCGTGTGCAGGTTAGGCCCAGGTGGGGAACAGAGTAACCGTGTCCTATTGATGCCAGGTGGGAAAAGAGTCACAAGGTCCAGATGAGGCCTAAGTGAGGAGTAGATTCACCAGGTCCTGTTGAGGCTCAGTTGAGGACCAGTGTCCCCAGCTCCGGGTGAGTCCCAGAAGGGGACCAGAGTCACCCGGTTCTGGTGATATCCAGGTGGGGACAAGAGTCACCACGTCATGGTGAGGCCCAGAGGGGGACGAGAGTCACTAGGTCCAGATGAGGTCCCGATGTGGAAATGAGAAACCAGGTCCCATGATGCCCATATGAGGACCTGAGTCACCAGGTCCAGGTGAGGTCCCTGCAGGAACCAGTCACCCCGTCCAGGTGAGGCCCAGGTGGGACCACAGTCACCAGGTCCAAGTGAGGCCCAGGTATATAAGAGAGTATCCAGGTCCCAATGATGCCCAGGTAAGGACCAGAGTCAACAGGTTCAGGAGAGGCCCAAATATGGATCAGAGTCATTGTGTTCCAGGTGAGGCCAGATGGAGACCACAGGAACCAGGTCCAGGAGAGCCCCATATGGGAACCAGAGCCACCAGATCCAGGTGAGGTTCAGGTGGACCACAGTCACAAGGTCAAGGTAAGGTGCAGGTGGCAACAGGATTTACCAAGTCCAGGTGAGGCCCAGGTGGCGACCAGTCACCACATCCAGGTGAAAACCAGCTAAGGTCCAGATTCACCAGCCCCAAGTGAAGCCCACGGGGTGACTAGAGTCACCAGGTAAGGGTGAGGCCCAGAGGGGCAACCAGAGTAACCAGTTTAGTTTGAGGCCCATAATGGGACCAGAGATCCCGGGTCAAAGTGAGGCCCAGGTGTGGAATAGAGTATCCAGGTCCGAATGATGCCTGGGTGAGGACCAGAGTCACTAAGGCCATGCAGGCCCAGATGGGGAACAAAATCACTAGTTCCTGTTGAGGCATAGAATAAGACCACAGTCACCAGTATCAGGGGAGGCCCTTGTGGGAACCAGAGCCACTCTATGCAGCTGAGTCCCAGGTCCATGTGAGGCCCACGTTAGGACCAGATTCATCAGGTCGAATTGAGGCATAGCTGGGGACAAGAGTCATCAGGTCTGGGTGCGGCCTAGATGGGGCAAGATTCAGCAGTTCTGAGTTAGGTCAAAGTGGGGATGAGAGACACTAGGTCCAGGTGAGGCCATACTGAGGACCAGAGTCACCAGATCCAGGTGAGGTCCAGGTGGGGACCAGAGTCACCAGATCCAGGTGAATTCCAGGTGGGGACCAGAGTGACCAGATCCAGGTGAAGCCCAGGTGGGGACGAGAGTCACTAGGTCCAGATGAGACCCAGGTGAGGACCAGAGTTACCAGGTACACGTGAGGCCCCGGTGGGGATCAGAGGCAACAGGTCCATGTGATTCTGTCTTGGGGACCATGGTGATCAGGTATACTTGTGGCCCAGGTGTGGAACACAGTAAGCAGGTCCAGGTGAGTCCCCGGTGGTGACAAGGGTCACCACGTCCAGGTAAGTCCCAGGTGGGGACCAGGATCACCAGGTCCAGGGGAGGCCCTTGAAAGAACCAGAGTCAACAGTTCGAGGTCAGGCGCAGGTGGCAACCAGGGTCAGCAGGTCCAAGTCAGGCCAAAGTGGGGTTCACAGTCACTAGGGTACGGTGAGGCCCAGAGGGGAACCAGTGTCACATGGTCCAGGTGAGGTCCAGTTGTGGAACACAGTCACCGGGTCCCAATTTTGCCCAGATGAGACCTTGATCAACAGGGCCAGGTGAGGCCCAGATGGGGACCGGAGTCCCTAAATCCAGGTGATGTCCAGGTGGGGACCACAGTCACCAGATCCAGGGTAGTCTCAGGTGCAGACCAGAATCACCAGGTCCAGGTGAGGTGCAGGTGGCAACCACACTCACCAGGTCCCGGTGAGGCCCTGGTGGGGACCAGAGTCACGAGGTACATGAGAAGCTAGAAACACTGCAGCCACCATGTCCAGATGATGTCCATGTGGGAACGAGAATCACAAGTTACAGGTGAGGACCAGGTGGGGATACGACTCATCATGTCCAGGTGAGACCCAGGTGGGAACGAGTGTCACCATGTCCAGGTGTGGCCCAGGTGAAGACCAGAGTTAATAGGTCCGGCTGGGTCACTGTTAGTGAACAGTGTAACCATATCCTGATGCTACCAAGGATGGTACCTGAGACACCAGGTCCTGGTGAGGCCCAGGTTGGACCAGAGACATGAGGTCCAGGTGAGGTCCCGATGGGAACCACAGTCACCAGGTCAGGTGAGGCCATGCTTAGGATCAGAGTCACCAGTTACAGCTGAGGCCCAGGTGGAGCCAGAGTCACTAAGTACAGAAGAGGCCAAAGTCAGGACCAATGTTACCAGGATCAGGTCAGTCCCAGTGGGGAATAGAGTAACCAGGTCCCGATGATGCCCAGGTAGAACCAGAGTCACCAGGTCCAGATGAGGCGCAGGTGGGGAGCATGTTCACTAGGTCCCAGTGAGGCCCAGTTGAGGACCAGAGTCACCAGTTCTGGTTGAGGCCTAGAGGGGTACCAGAAACACCTGGTCCAGGTGACATCCAGATGGGGACCAGAGTCACCAGGTCCAGGTTATTCCCAGGTGGTGAACAGAGTTACGAGTTCCGGGTGAGGACCAGGTAAGGACCAGAGTCACCAGGTCCAAGTGAGGCCCAAGTGGGGACCTGTGTCACCAGGCATGTGTGAGGCCCATGTGACAACCCCCCTCACCAGAAACAAGTGAGGCCAACCTGCAAGCCATGCAGAGGAACCATGTCCAGATGATGCCGAGGTAGGGACTAGAGTTCTCAGGTCCAGGTGAGGCCAACCTGCAGGCCATGCAGTGGAACATGTCCCGATGATGCCCAGGTAGGTATCAGAGTCACCAGGTCCAAATGAGGCCCAGATGGAGCATATTCACTAGGTCCAGGTGAGGCCCAGTTGAGGATCACAGTCACCATATCTGATTGAGTCCTAGAGGAGTACCAGAATCACCTGGACCAGGTGACATCCAGATGGGGAACAGAGTCACCAGGTCAGGGTGAGGCCCAGAGAGGTTCCAGAGTCATCATGTCCAGGTGAGGCTCAGGTGTGGAACAGAGTGACCAGGTACCAATGATGCCCAGGTGAGGACGAGAGTCACCAGATCTGGGTGACGTGCAGATACGATCAGAGTCACCAGTTCCAGGTGAGGCCAAGAAGGAGTCCACAAAAATCAGGTCCAGGTGGCGAACAAAGTCACCAGGAATGGGTGAGGCCCAGATGGGGACCAGATTCACCAGCTCCAGGTGAGGCCCAGGTAGTGAGCAGAGTCCCCGGGTCTGGGAGAGGACCAGGTAAGGACCAGATTAATAGGTCAAAGAGGCCCACGTGGGAACCTGAGTCACCAGGTTTGGGTGAGGCCCAGGTGGCAACCCCACTCACCAGGTCCAAGTGAGGCCAACCTGCAGGCCGAGGTCACCAGATCCAGGTGAGGCCCTAGTGGGGACCGGAGTCACCAGGTAAATGTGAGTCTACAAGTACACCACAGTCACCAGGTCCAGGTGTGGTTCATGTGGGAACGAGAGTCACCAGGTCCAGGTGAGACCCAGGTGGGGACGACAGTCTCCAGGTCCAAATTGAGGCCTCGGTTGGGGGACTAGGGACATCAGGACCAGTTGAGGCCAAAGTGCAGAGATAAGTTATCATGTCCATGTGAGGCCCAGGTGCGGAACAGAGTAACCATGTCCCATTGCTGCCAGGTGGGAAAAGAGTCACAAGGTCCAGACGAGGCCTAAGTGAGGAGGAGATTCACCAGGTCCTGTTGAGGCTCAGCTGAGGACCAGTGTCCCCAGCTCCGGGTGTGTCCCAGAGGGGGACCAGAGTCCCACGGTTCTGGTGATATCCAGGTGGGGACCAGAGTCACCACGTCAGGTTGAGGCCCAGAGGGGGACGAGAATCACTAGGTCCAGGTGAGGCCCCGATGTGGAACTGAAACCAGGTCCCATGATGCCCATATGAGGACCTGAGTCACCAGGTCCAGGTGAGGTCCCTGTGGGAACCAGTCACCTGTCCAGGTGAGGCCCATGTGGGACCACAGTCACCAGGGCCAGGTGGGGCCAAGACATATAAGAGAGTATCCAGGTCCCAATGATGCCCAGGTAAGGACCAGAGTCAACAGGTACAGGAGAGGCCCAAATATGGATCAGAGTCATTGTGTTCCAGGTGAGGTCAGATGGAGACCACAGGAACCAGGTCCAGGAGAGCCCCATATGGGAACCAGAGACACCAGATCCCGGTGAGGTCCAGGTGGGACCACAGTCACAAGGTCCAGGTGAGGCGCAGGTGGCAACAGGATTTACCAAGTCCAGGTGAGGCCCAGGTGGCGACCAGTCACCACATCCAAGTGCGGACCAGCTAAGGACCAGATTCACCAGGCGCAAGTGAAGCCCAAGGGGTAACCCGAGTCACCAGGTAAGGGTGAGTCCCAGAGGGGGAAGCAGAGTAACCAGTTTAGTTTGAGGCCCAGAATGGGACCAGAGGTCCCTGGTCAAAGTGAGGCCCAGTGTGGAATAGAGTATCCAGGTCCCAATGATGCCTGGGTGAGGATCAGAGTCACTAGGGCCATGGAGTCCCAGATGGGGAACAGAATCACTAGGTCTTGGTGAGGCATAGAATAAGACCACAGTCAGCAGTATCAGGTGAGCCCCTTGTGGGAACCAGAGCCACTCTATCCAGCTGACTCCCAGGTCCATGTGAGGCCCCCGTGAGGACCAGATTCATCAGGTCGAATTGAGGCATAGCTGGGGACAAGAGTCACCAGGTCTTGGTGCGGCCTAGATGGGGCAAGATTCAGTAGTTCTGAGTTAGGTCAAAGTGGGGATGAGAGACACCAGGTCCAGGTGAGGCCATACTGAGGACCAGAGTCACCAGATCCAGGTGAGGTCCATGTGGGGACCAGGGTCACCAGATCCAGGTGAATTCCAGGTGGGGACCAGAGTCATCAGATCCAGGTGAAGCCCAGGTGGGGACCAGAGTCACTAGGTCCAGATGAGGCCCAGGTGAGGACCAGAGTTACCAGGTACACGTGAGGCCCCGGTGGAGATCAGAGGCAACAGGTCCATGTGAGTCCGGCTTCGGGACCATAGTGAACAGGTCTACCTGATGCCCAGGAGTGGAACACAGTAAGCAGGTCCAGGTGAGTCCCCGGTGGTGACAAGAGTCACCACGTCCAGGTGAGGCCCAGGTGGGGACCAGGATCACCAGGTACAGGGGAGGCCCTTGAAAGAACCAGAGTCAACAGTTCGAGGTCAGGCGTAGGTGGCAACCAGGGTCAGCAGGTCCAGTAAAGCCAATGTGGGGTTCACAGTCACTAGTGCATGGTGAGACCCAGAGGGGAACCAGAGTCACATGGTCCAGGTGAGGTCCAGTTGTGGAACACACTCACCGGGTCCCCATTTTGCCCAGTTGGGGACCATGGTCATCAGGGCCAGGTGAGGCCCAGATGGGGACCGGAGTCCCCAAATCCAAGTGAAGCCCAGGTGGGGACCACAGTCACCAGATCCAGGGTAGTCTCAGGTGCAGAGCAGAATCACGAAGTCCAGGTGAGGTGCAGGTGTCAACCACACTCACCAGGTCCCGGTGAGGCCCTGGAGGAGACAGAGTCACGAGGTACATGAGAAACTAGAAACTCTGCAGCAACCAGGTCCACATGATGTCCATATGGGAACGCGAATCACCAGTTACAGGTGAGGGCCAGGTGGGGAACCGACTCACCATGTCCAGGTGAGACCCAGGTGGGAACCAGTGTCACCATGTCCAGGTGTGGCCCTGGTGAAGACCAGAGTTAATAGGTCAAGCTGGGTCACTGTTAGTGAACAGTGTAACCCTATCCTGATGCTACCCAGGTGGGTACCTGAGACACCAGGTCCTGGTGAGGCCCAGGTGGAACCAGAGACCTGAGGTCCAGGTGAGGTCCCGATGGGAACCACAGTCACCAGGTCAGGTGAGGCCATGCTTAGGATCAGAGTCACAAGTTACAGGTGAGGTCCAGGTGGAGCCAGAGTCACCTGGTACAGAAGAGGCCAAAGTCAGGATCAGAGTTACCAGAATCAGGTCAGTCCCAGTGGGGAATACAGTAACCATTTCCCGAGGATGCCCAGGTAAAACCAGAGTCACTATGCCCAGATGCGGCGCAGATGGGGAGCATATTCACTAGGTTCCGGTGAGGCCCAGTTGAGGACCAGTGTCACGAGGTCAAGTTGAGGCCTAGAGGGGTACCAGATTCACCTGGTCTAGGTGAAATCCAGATGGGGACCAGAGTCACCATGTCAGGCTGAGGCCCAGAGGGGATCCAGAGTCAACATGTCCAGGTGAGGCTCACGTGTGGAACAGTGTATCCAGTTCATAATGGTCCACAGGTGAGGACCAGAGTCACCAGATCTGGGTGAGGCCCAGTTAGTATCAGAGTCACCAGTTCCAGGTGAGCCCCAGAAGGTGTCCACAGCAATCGCACAGGAGGCACCCAAATCACCAGGTCCAGGTGAGGCCAACCTGCAGGCCATGAAGAAGAACCCTGTCCCACTGATGCCAAGGTAGGGACCAGAGTCACCAGGTCCAGAATCGGCGCAGGTGGGAGCATATTCACTAGGTCCCTGTGAGGCCCAGTTGCGGACCAGAGTCACCAGGTCTACTTGAGGCCTAGAGGGGTACCAGATTCACCTGGTTAGGTGACATCCTGATGGGGACCAGAGTCACCATGTTAGCCTCACCTGGACATGATGACTCTGGGCCAGGTCCTGGTGAGGCCCAGGTGGGACCAGAGATATGAGGTCCAGGTGAGGTCCCGATGGGAACCACAGTCACCAGGTCAGGTGAGGCCATTCTTAGGATCAGAGTCACCAGTTACAGGTGAGGCCCATGTGGAGCGACAGTCACCTGGTACAGAAGAGGCCAAAGTCAGGATCAGAGTTACCAGGATCAGGTCAGTCCCAGTGGGGAATAGAGTAACTATGTCCCGATGATGCCCAGGTAGAACCAGAGTCACCAGGTCCAGAAGAGGCGCAGGTTGGGAGAATGCTCACTAGGTCCCGGTGAGGCCCAGTTGAGGACCAGAGTCACCAGGTCAAGTAGAGGCCTAGAGGGGTACCAGATTCACCTGGTCTAGGTGACATCCAGATGGGGACCAGAGTCACCATGTCAGGCTGAGGTCCAGAAGGGATCCAGAGTTATCATGTCCACGTAAGGCACACATGTGGAACAGAGAATCCAGGTCATAATTGTCCACAGGTGAGGACCAGAGTCACCAGGTCTGGGTGACGCGCAGACAGGATCAGAGTCACCAGTTCCAGGTGAGGCCAAGAAGGAGTCCACAGTAATCAGGTCCAGGTGGGGAACAAAGTCACCAGGACTGGGTGAGGCCCAGATGGGGACCAGATTCACCAGGTCCAGGAGAGGCGAGGTGGTGACCAGAGTCCCCGGGTCTGGGAGAGGACCAGGTAAGGACCAGATTCACCAGGTCCACGAGGCCCACGTGTGGAACTGAGTCACCAGGTATGGGTGAGGCCCAGGTGGCAACCCCCCTCTCCAGTCCAGGTGAGGCCAACCTGCAGGCCAGAGTCACCAGATCCAGGTGAGTCCCTAGTGGGGACTGGAGTCACCAGGTAAATGTGAGTGTACAAGAAAACCACAGTCACCAGGTCCAGGTGTGGTTCATGTGGGAACGAGAGTCACCAGGTCCAGGTGAGACCCAGGTGGGGACCATAGTCACCAGGTCCAGATTGAGGCCTAGGTGGGGGGACCAGAGTCATCAGGATCATTTGAGGCCAAAGTGTGGAGCAAAGTTATCATGTCCAGGTGATGTCCATGTGGGGAACAGAGTAACCATGTCCCATTGATGCCAAGTGAGAAAAGAGTCAGAAGGTACAGAAGAGGCCTAAATGAGGACTAGATTCACCATGTCGTGTTGACGTACCAGTTGAGCACCAGTGTCCCCAGCTCTGAGTGAGTCCCAGAGGGGGACCAGAGTCACCCGGTTCTGGTGATATCCAGGTGGGGACAAGACTCACCACGTCAGGGTGAGGCCCAGAGGGGGACGAGAATCACTAGTTTCAGATGAGGCCCCGTTGTGCAACTGAGAAAAAAGGTCCCATAATGCCCAAATGAGGACCTGAGTCACCAGGTCCAGGTGATGTCCCTGTGGGAACCAGTCACCTCGTCAAGGTGAGGCCCAGGTGGGACCATAGTCACCAGGGCCAGGTGAGTCCCAGGTATATAAGAGAGTATCCAGGTCCCAATGATGCCCAGGTAAGGACCAGAGTCAACAGTTCCAGGAGAGGCCCAAATATGGATCAGAGTCATTGTGTTCCAGGTGAGGCCAGATGGAGACCACAGGAACCAGGTCCAGGAGAGCCCCATATGGGAACCAGAGCCACCAGATCCAGGTGAGGTCCAGGTTGGACCACAGTCACAAGGTCCAGGTGAGGCACAGGTGGCAACAGGATTCACCAAGTCCAGGTGAGACCCATGTGGCGACCAGTCACCACATCCAGGTGCGGACCAGCGAAGGACCAGATTCACCAGGTCCATGTGAAGACCAATGGGTGACCAGAGTCACCACGTAAGGGTGAGTCCCAGAGGGGGAACCAGAGTAACCAGTTTAGTTTGAGGCCCAGAATGGGACCAGAGGTCCCTCGTCAAAATGAGGCCGAGGTGTGGAATAGAGTATCCAGGTCCCAATGATGCCTGGGTGAGGCCCAGAGTCACTAGGGCCATGCAGGCCCAGATGGCGAACAAAATCACTAGGTCCTGGTGAGGCATAGGATAAGACCACAGTCACCAGTATCAGGTGAACCCCTTGTGGGAACCAGAGCCACTCTATCCAGCTGAGTCCCAGGTCCATGTGAGGCCCACGTGAGGGCCAGATTCATCAGGTCGAATTGAGGCATAGCTGGGGACAAGAGTCACCAGGTCTTTGTGCGCCTAGGTGGGGCAAGATTCAGCAGTTCTGAGTTAGGTCAAAGTGGGGACGAGAGACACCAGGTCCAGGTGAGGCCAAACTGAGGACCAGAGTCACCAGATCCAGCTGAGGTCCATGTTGGAAAGAGAGTCACCAGGTCCAGGAGAGGTCCAGGTGGGGACCAGAGTCACCAGATCCAGGTGAAGTCCCGGTGGGGACCAGAGTCACCAGATCCAGGTGAAGCAGAGGTGGGGACCAGAGTCACTAGGTCAAGATGAGGCCCAGGTGAGGACCAGAGTTACCAGGTACACGTGAGGCCCAGGTGGGGATCAGAGACAACAGGTCCATGTGAGGCCAGCTTGGGGACCATGGTCAACAGGTCTACTTGAGGCCCAGGTGTGGAACACAGTAAGCAGGTCCAGGTGAGTCCCCGGTGGTGACCAGAGTTACGAGTTCCGGGTGAGGACCAGGTAAGGACCAGATTCCCCAAGTCCAAGTGAGGCCCACGTGGGGACCTGTGTCACCAGGCATGAGTGAGGCCCAGGTGACAACCTCACTCACCAGGTCCACGTGAGGCCAATCTGCAGGCCATGCAGTGGAACCATGCCTTGATGATGTCCAGGTATGGACCAGGGTTACCAGGTCCAGGTGAGGCCAACCTGCAGGCGATGCAGTGGAACCATGTCCCAATGATGCCCAGGTAGGGACCAGAATCACCAGGTCCAATGAGGCCCAGATGGAGCATATTCACTAGGTCCAGGTGTGGTCCAGTGGAGGACCAGAGTCACCAGACCTGGTTGAGGCCTAGAGGGGTACCAGAATCACCTGGTCCAGGTGACATCCAGATGGGGACTAGAGTAACCAGGTCAGGATGAGGCCCAGAGAGGTTCCAGAGTCATCATGTCCAGGTGAGGCTCAGGTGTGGAACAGAGTCACCAGGTACCAAAGATGCCCAGGTGAGGACCAGAGTCACCAGGTCTGGGTGACGGGCAGATAGGATCAGAGTCACCTGTTCCAGGTGAGGCCAAGAAAGAGTCCACAGCAATCAGATACAGGAGTGGAACAAAGTCAACAGGCCTGGGTGAGGCCCAGATGGGGATCAGATTCACCAGGTCCAGGTAGGCCCAGGTGGTGACCAGAGACCCCGGGGCTGGGAGACGACCAGGTAAGGACCAGATTTACCAGGTCCAAGAGGCCCACGCGGGGACCTGACTCACCAGGTATGGGTGAGGCCCAGGGGCAACCCCACTCACAATGTCCAGGTGAGGCCAACCTGCATGCCAAAGTCACCAGATCCACGTGAGGCCCTAGTCGGCACCGGAGACAGCAGGTAAAAGTGAGTCTACAAGAACACTACAGTCACCAGCTCCATGTGTGGTTCATGTGGGAACGAGAGTCACCAGTTCCAGGTGAGACCCAGGTTGGGACGACAGTCACCAGGTCTGGATTGAGGCCTAAGAGGGTAACAGTGTCATCAGGACCAGTTGAGGCCCAACTGTGGAACAAAGTTATCATGTCCAGTTGAGGCTCAGGTGTGGAACAGAGTATCCAGGTCATAATGGTCTACAGGTGAGGACCAGAGTCACCAGATCCAGGTGAAGCCCAGGTGGGGACCAGAGTCACTAGGTCCAGATGAGGCCCAGGTGAGGACCAGAGTTACCAGGTACACGTGAGGCACCGGTGATGATCAGAGGCAACAGGTCCATGTGAGGCCGGCTTGGGGACCATGGTCAACACATCTACTTGAGGCCCAGGTGTGGAACACTGTAAGCAGGTCCAGGTGAGTCCCTGGTGGTGACAAGAGTCACCACGTCCAGGTGAGGCCCAGGTGGGGACCAGGATCACCAGGTCCAGGGGAGGACCTTGCAAGAACCAGAGTCAACAGTTCGAGGCCCGACGCAGGTGGCAACGAGGGTCAGCAGGTCCAAGTCAGGCCAAAGTGGGGTTCACAGTCACTAGGGCACGGTGACACCCAGAGGGGGACCAGAGTCACCTGCTCCAGGTGAGGTCCAGTTGTGGAGCACAGTCACCGGGTACCAATTTTGCCCAGTTGAGGACCATGGTCAAAAGGGCCAGTTTAGGCTCAGATGGGGACCGGAGTCCCCAAGTCAAGGTGAAGCCCAGGTGGGGAACACAGTCACCAAATCCAGGAAAGTCTCAGGTACAGACCCGAATCACCATGTCCAGGTGTGGCCCAGGTGAAGAGCAGAGTTAATAGTTCCGGCTGGGTCACTGTTAGTGAAGAGTGTAACCATATCCTGATGCTACCAGGTTGGTACCACAGACACCAGGTCCTGGTGAGGCCCAGGTCGGACCAGAGACATGAGGTCCAGGTGATATCATAATGGGAACCACAGTCACCAGGTCAGGTGAGGGCATGCTAACGTCAGAGTCACCACTTACAGGTGAGAGCCAGGTCGAGCCAGAGTCACCTGGTAGAGAAGAGGCCAAAGTCAGGACCAGAGTTACCAGGATCAGGTCAGTCCCAGTGGGGAATAGAGTAACCATGTCCCGATGATGCCCAGGTAGAACCAGAGTCACCAGCTCCAGATGAGGCACAGGTGGGGAGCATGATTACTAGGTCCCGCTGAGGCCCAGTTGAGGACCAGTGTCGCCAGGTCTAGTTGAGGCCTAGAGGGGTACCAGATTCACCTGGTCTAGGTGACATCCAGATGCGGACAAGATTCACCATGTCAGGGTGAGGCCCAGAGGGGATTAAGAGTCATCATGTCCAGGTGAGGCTCAGGTGTGGAACCGAGTATCCAGATCATAATGGTCCTCAGGTGAGGACCAGAGACACCAGATCTGGGTGAGGCCCAGTTAGGATCAGAGTCACAAGTTCCAGGTGAGGCCAAGAAGGAGTCCACAGCAATCAGGTCCAGGTGCGCAACAAATTCACCAGGAATGGGTGAGGCCCAGATGGGGACCAGATTCACCAGGTCCAGGTGACTTCCAGGTGGTGACCAGACTTACCAGTTCCGGGTGAGGACCAGGTAAGGACAAGATTCAACAGGTCCACGTGAGGCCCACATGGGGACCTGTGTCACCAGGTATGGGTGAGGCCCAGGTGGCAACCCCACTCCCCAGGTCCAGGTGAGTCCAACCTGCAGGCCATGCAGAGGAACCATGTCACAATGATGCCCTGGTTGGGACCAGAGTTATCAGATCCAGGTGAGGCCAACCTTGAGGCCATGCAGTGGAAACATGTCCCGATGATGCCCAAGTAGTGACCAGAGTCACCAGGTCCAAATGAGGCCCAGATGGAGCATATTCACTAGGTCCAGGTGAGGCCCAGTTGAGGACCAGAGTCCCCAGATCTGGTTGAGGCCTAGAGGGGTACCAGAATCACCTGGTCCAGGTGACATCCAGATGGGGATCAGAGTCACCAGGTCAGAGTGAGGCCCAGAGATTTTCCAGAGTCATCATGTCCAGGTGAGGCTCAGGTGTGGAACAGAGTCACCAGGTACCAACGATGCCCAGGTGAGGACCAGAGTCACCAGGTCTGGGTGATGCGCAGATAGAATCAGAGTCACCAGTTCCAGGTGAGGCCAAGAAAGAGTCCACAGCAATCAGACCAGGTGGGGAATAAATGACCAGGACTGCGTGAGACCCAGATGGGGACCAGATTCCCCAGGTCCAGGTGAGTCCCAGGTGGTGACCAGAGTCCGCATCTCCGGGACAGGACCAGGTAAGGACCAGATTCACCAGGTCCAAGAGGCCCACGTGGGGACCTGAGTCACCATGTATGGGTGAGGCCCAGGTGGACACCCCACTCACCAGTTCCAGGTGAGGCCAACCTGCATGCCAGAGTCTCCAGATCCAGGTGAGGCCCTAGTGGGGACCAGAGTCACCAGGTAAATGTGAGTCTACAAGAACACCACAGTCACCAGGTCCTGGTGTGGTTCATGTGGGAACGAGAGTCACCAGGTCCAGGGGAGACCCAGGTGGGGACCACAGTCACCAGATCCAGATTGAGGCCTAGGTGGGGGGACCAGAGTCATCAGGACAAGTTGATGCCAAAGTGTGGAGCAAAGTTATCATGACCAGGTGAGGCCCAGGTGGGGAAAAGAGTAACCATGTCCCATTGATGCCAGGTGGGAAAAGAGTCACAGGTCCAGACGAGGCCTAACTGAGGATAGATTCACCAGGTCCTGTTGAGGCCCAGTTGAGGAGCAGTGTCCCCAGCTCCGGGTGAGTCCCAGAGGGGGACCAGAGTCACCCAGTTCTGGTGATATCCAGGTGGGGAGCAGAGTCACCACGTAAGGGTGAGGCCCAGAGTGGGACGAGAATCACTAGGTCCAGGTGAGGCCCCGATGTGAAACTGAGAACCAGTTACCATGATGCCCATATGAGGACCTGAGTCACCAGGTCCAGGTGAGGTCCCTGTGGGAACCAGGCACCTCGTCCAGGTGAGGCCCAGGTGGGACCACAGTCACCAGGTCAAGGTGAGGCCCAGGAATATAAGAGAGTCTCCAGGTTCCAATGATGGCCAGGTAAGGACCAGAGTCAACAGGTCCAGGAGAGGCCGAAATATGGATCACAGTCATTTTGTTCCAGGTGATGCCTGATGGAGACCACAGGAACCAGGTCCAGGAGAGCCCCATAGGGGAACCAGAGCCACCAATCAAGGTGAGGTCCAGGTAGGACAACAGTCACAAGGTCCTGGTGAGGCGCAGGTGGCAACAGGATTCACCAGGTCCAGGTGAGGCCCAGGTGGCGACAAGTCTCCAGAGCCAGGTGAGGACCAGCTAAGCACCAGATTCACCAGGCCCAAGTGAAGCCCAACGGGTGACCAGAGTCACCAGGTAAGGGTGAGGCCCCGAGGGGGAACCAGAGTAACCAGTTTAGTTTGATGCCCAGAATGGGACCAGAGGTCCGTGGTCAGAGTGAGTCCAAGGTGTGGAATAGAGTATCAAGGTCCCAATGATGCCTGGGTGAGGACCAGAGTCACTAGGGCCATGCAGGCCCAGATGGGGAACAGAATCACTAGGTCCTGGTGAGGCATAGAATAAGACCACAGTCAGCAGTATCAGGTGAGCCCCTTGTGGGAACCAGAGCCACTCTATCCAGCTGAGTCCCAGGTCCATGTGAGGCCCACGTGAGGACCATATTCATCAGATCGAATTGAGGCAGAGCTGGGGACAAGAGTCACGAGGTCTGCGTGCGGCCTAGGTGGGGCAAGATTCAGCAGTTCTGAGTTAGGTCAAAGTGGGGACGAGAGACACAAGGTCCAGGTGAGGCCAAACTGAGGACCAGAGTCACCAGGTCCAGGTGTGGCCCAGGTGAAGACCAGAGTTAATAGGTCCGGGTGGGTCACTGTTAGAGAACAGTGTAACCATATCCTGATGCTACCCAGGTGGGTACCAGAGACACCATGTCCTGGTGAGGCCCAGGTGGGATCAGAGTCATGAGGTCCAGTTGAAGTCTCGATGGGAACCACAGTCACCACGTCAGGTGAGGCCATGCTTAGGATCACAGTATCAAGTTACAGGTGAGGCCCAGGTGGAGCCAGAGTCACCTGGTACAGAAGAGGCCAAAGTCAGGACCAGAGTTTCCAGGATCAGGTCAGTCTCAGTGGGGAATAGAGTAACCATGTCCCGATGATGCCCAAGTAGAACCCGAGTCACCACGTCCAGATGAGGCGCAGGTGGGGAGCATATTCACTAGGTCCCGGTGAGGCCGAGTTGAGGACCAGATTCCCCCGGGCTAGTTTAGGCCTAGAGGGGTACCAGATTCACCTGGTCTAGGTGACATCCAGATGCGGACCTGAGTCACCATGTCAGGCTGTGGCCCAGAGGGGATCCAGAGTCATCATGTCCAGGTGAGGTAAGGTGTGGAACAGAGTATCCAGGTCATAATGGTCCACAGGTGAGGACCAGAGTCACCAGATCTGGGTGAGGCCCAGTTAGGATCAGAGTCACCAGTTCTAGGTGAGGCCAAGAAGGAGTCCACATCAATCAGGTCCAGGTAGGTAACAAAGTCACCAGGACTGGGTGAGGCCCAGATGGGGACCAGATTCACCAAGTCCAGGTGATTCCCAGATGGTGACCAGAGTTACCAGTTCCGGGTGAGCACCAGGTAAGGAGCAGATTCACAAGGTCCAAGTGAGGCGCACGTGGGAACCTGAGTCACCAGGTATGGGTGAGGCCCAGGTGGCAACCCCACTCAACAGGTCCAGGGGAGGCCACCTGCAGGCCATGCAGAGGAACCATGTCCCGATGATGCCCAGGTAGAGACAGGACTTACCATGTCCAGGTGAGTCCAACCTGCAGGCCATGCTGTGGAACCATGTCCCGATGATGCCCAGGTAGGGACCAGAGTCACCAGGTGCAAATGAGGCCCAGATGGAGCATATTCACTAGGTCCAGGTGAGGCCCAGTTGAAGACCAGAGTCACCAGATCTGGTTGAGAAATATCGGGGTACAGAATCAACTGGTCCAGGTGACATCCAGATGGGGACCAGCCTCACCAAGTCAGGGTGAGTCCCAGAGAGGTTCCAGAGTCATCATGTCCAGGTGAGGCTCAGGTGTGGAACAGAGTCACTAGGTACCAATGATGCCCAGGTTAGGGTCAGAGTCACCAGGTCTGGGTGACGCGTAGATAGGATCAGAGTCACCTGTTCCAGGTGAGGCCAAGAAAGAGTCCACAGCAATGAGGTCCACGTGTGGAACTAAGTCACCATCACTGGGTGAGGCCCAGATGGGGACCTGATTCACCAGGTGCAGGTGAGGCCCAGGTGGAGACCAGAGTCCCCGGGACTGGGAGAGGACCAGGTAAGGACCAGATTCACCAGGTCCAAGATGCCCACGTGGGGACCTGAGTCACCAGGTATGGGTGAGGCCCACGTGGCCACCCCACTCAGCATGTCCCGGTGAGGCCAACTGGCATGTCAGAGTCACCAGATCCACGTGAGGCCCTAGTGGGACCGGAGTCACCAGGTAAATATGAGTCTACAAGAACACCACAGCCACCAGGTCCAGGTGAGGTTCATGTGGGAACAAGAGTAACCAGGGCCAGGTGAGACCCAGGTGGGGACCACAGTCACCAGGTCCAGATTGAGGCCTAGGTGGGGGGACCAGAGTAATCAGTACCAGTTGAGGCCAAAGTGTGGAGCAAAGTTATCATGTCCAGGTGAGGCCCAGGTGGGGAACAGTGTAAACTTGTCCCATTGATGCCAGGTGGGAAAAGAGTCTCAGGTCCAGACGAGGCCTGAGTGAGGAGTAGATTCACCAGGTCTTGTTGAGGCCCAGTTGAGTACCAGTGTCCCCAGCTCCGGGTGAGTCCCAGACGGGGACCAGAGTCACCCGGTTTTGGTAATATCCAGGTGGGGACCAGACTCACCACGTCAGGGTGAGGCCCAGAGTGGGACGAGAATCACTAGGTCCAGGTGAGGCCCCTATGTGGAACTGAGAAACCAGGTCCCATGATGCCCATATGAGGACCTGAGTCACCAGGACCAGGTGAGGTCCCTGTGGGAACCAGTCACCTCATCCAGGTGAGGCCAAGGTGGGACCTCAGTCACCAGGTCCAGGTGAGGCCCAGGTATATAAGAGAGTATCCAGGTCCCAATGATATCCAGGTAAGGACCAGAGTCAACAGGTGCAGGAGAGGCACAAATATGTATCAGAGTCATTGAGTTCCAGGTGACGCCAGATGGAGATAACAGGAACCAGGTCCAGGAGAGCCCCATATGGGAACCAGAGCCACCAGATCCAGGTGAGGTCCAGGTGGGACCACAGTCACAAGGTCCAAGTGAGGCCCAGGTGGCAACAGGATTCACCAAGTCAGGAGAGGCCCAGGTTGCGACCAGTCATCAGATCCAGGTGCGGACCACCTAAGGACCAGATTCACCAGGTCCAAATGAAGCCCATGGGGTGACCAGAGTCACCAGGTAAGGGTGAGGCCCAGAGGGGGAACCAGAGTAACCAGTTTAGTTTGAGGCCCAGAATGGGACCAGAGGTCCCTGGTCAAAGTGAGGCCCAAGTGTGGAATAGAGTATCCAGGTCCCAATGATGCCTGGGTGAGGACCAGAGTCACTAGGGCCATGCAGGCCCAGATGGGGAACAGATTCATTAGGTCCTGATGAGGCATAGAATAAGACCACAGTCAGCAGTATCAGTGACCCCTTTTGGGAACCAGAGCCACTATATCCAGCTGAGTCCCAGGTCCAGCTGAGTCGCAAGTCCATGTGAGGCCCACGTGAGGACCAGATTCATCAGGTCGAATTGAGGCATAGGTGGGGACAAGAGTCACCAGGTCTGGATGCGGCCTAGGTTGGGGCAAGATTCAGCAGTTCTGAGTTAGGTTCAAGTGGGGACGAGAGACACCAGCTCCAGGTGAGGCCAAACTGAGGACCAGAGTCACCAGATCCAGGTGAGGACCATGTTGTAAAGAGAGTCACCAGGTCCAGGAGAGGTCCAGGTGGGGACCAGAGTCCACGGATCCAGGTAAGTCCAGGTGGGGACCTGAGTCAGCAGATCCAGGTGAAGCCCAGGTGGAGACCAGAGTCTCTAGGACCAGATGAGGCCCAGGTGAGGACAGGAGTTAACAGGTATACGTGAGGCCCCGGTGGGGATCAGAGGCAACAGGTCCATGTGAGGCCGGCTTGGGGACCATGGTCAACAGGTCTACTTGAGGCCCAGGTATGGAACACAGTAAGCAGGTCCAGGTGAGTCCCCGGTGGTGACAAGAGTCACCACGTCCAGTTGAGGCCCAGGTCGGGACCAGGATCACCAGGTACAGGGGAGGCCCTTGAAAGGACCAGAGTCAACAGTTGGAGGTTAGACGCAGGTGGCAACCAGGTCAGCAGGTCCAAGTCAGGCCAAAGTGGGGTTCACAGTCACTAGGCATGGTGAGACCCAGAGGGGGACCAGAGTCACCTGGTCCAGGTGACGTCCAGTTTTGGAACACAGTCACCGGATCCCAATTTTGCCCAGTTGAGGACCATGGTCAACAGGGCCAGGTGAGGCCCAGATGGGGACCGGAGTCCAAATATCCAGGTGAAGCCCAGGTGGGGACCACAGTCAGTAGATCAGGGGAGTCTCAGGTGCAGACCATAATCACCAGGTCCAAGTGAGGTGCAGGTGGCAACCACATTCCCCAGGACCCAGTGAGGCCCTGGCGGGGACCAGAGACACAAGGTACATGAGAAGCTAGAAACACTGCAGCCACCAGGTCCACATGATGTCCATGTGGGCCGGAGAATCAGCAGTTACACGTGAGGACCAGGTGGGGATCCGACTCACCATGTCAAGTTGAGACCCAGGTGGGATCCAGTGTCACCATGTCCAGGTGTGGCCCAGGTGAAGACCAGAGTTAATAGGTCCGGCTGGGTCACTGTTAGTGAAGAGTGTAACCATATCCTGATGCTACCCAGGTGCGTACCGGAGACACCAGGTCCTGGTGAGGCCCATGTGGGACCAGAGACATGATGTCCAGGTAAGATCCCGATGGGAACCACAGTCACCAGGTCAGGTGAGGCCATGCTTAGGATCAGAGTTACCAGTTACAGGTGAGGCCCAGGTGGAGCCAGAGTGACCTGGTACAGAAGAGGTCAAAGACAGGACCAGAGTTACTAGGAACAGGTCAGTCCCATTGGGGAATAGAGTAACCATGCCCCGATGATGCACAGGTAGAACCCGAGTCACCACGTCCAGATGAGGCGCAGGTGGGGAGCATATTCACTAGGTCCAGGTGAGACCGAGTTGAGGACCAGAGTCACCAGGTCTGGTTGAGGTCGACAGGGGTCCCAGATTCACCTGGTCTAGGTGACATCCAGATGGGGAGCAGAGTCACCATGTCAGGCTGTGGCCCAGAGGGGATCCAGAGTCATCATGTCCAGGTGAGGCTCAGGTGTGGAACAGTGTATCCAGGTCATAGTGGTCCACAGGTGAGGAGCAGAGTCACCAGATCTGGGTGAGGCCCAGTTAGGATCAGACTCACCAGTTCCAGGTGAGGCCCAAAAGGAGTCCACAGCAATCAGGTCCAGGTGGGGAGCAAAGTCACCAGGACTGTGTGAGGCACAGATGGCGACCAGATTCTCCAGGTCCAGGGGATTCCCAGGTGGAGACCAGAATTACCAGATTCACCAGGTCCAAGAGGCCCAAGTGGGGACCTGAGTCACCAGGTATGGGTGAGGCCCAGGTGGCAACCCCACTCACCAGGTCCAGGTGAGGACAACCTACAGGCCAGAGTCACCAGATCCAGGTGAGGCCCTAGTGGGGACCAGAGTCACCAGGTAAATGTGAGTCTACAAGAACACCACAGTCGCCAGGTCCTGGTGTGGTTCATGTGGGAACGAGAGTCACCAGGTCCAGGGGAGACCCAGGTGGGGACCACAGTCACCAGATCCAGATTGAGGCCTAGGTGGGGGGACCAGAGTCATCAGGACAAGTTGATGCCAAAGTGTGGAGCAAAGTTATCATGACCAGGTGAGGCCCAGGTGGGGAAAAGAGTAACCATGTCCCATTGATGCCAGGTGGGAAAAGAGTCACAGGTCCAGACGAGGCCTAACTGAGGAGTAGATTCACCAGGTCCTGTTGAGGCCCAGTTGAGGAGCAGTGTCCCCAGCTACGGGTGAGTCCCAGAGGGGGACCAGAGTCACCCAGTTCTGGTGATATCCAGGTGGGGAGCAGAGTCACCACGTAAGGGTGAGGCCCAGAGTGGGATGAGAATCACTAGGTCCAGGTGAGGCCCCGATGTGAAACTGAGAACCAGTTACCATGATGCCCATATGAGGACCTGAGTCACCAGGTCCAGGTGAGGTCGAGGTATATAAGAGAGTATCGAGGTCCCAATGATGCCCATGTAAGGACCAGAGTCAACAGGTCCAGGAGAGGACCAAATATGGATCAGAGTCATTGTGTTACAGGTGAGGACAGATGGAGACCACAGGAACCAGGTACAGGAGAGCCCCATATGGGAACCAGAGCCACCAGATCCAGGTGAGTTCCAGGTGGGACCACAGTCACAAGGTCCAGGTGAGGCGCAGATGGCAAGAGGATTCACCAAGTCCAGGTGAGGCCCAGGTGAAGACCAGTCACCAGATCCAGGTGAGAACCAGCTAAGGACCAGATTCACCAGGCCCAAGTGAAGCCAAAGGGGTGACCAGAGTCACCAGGTTAGTGTGAGGCCCAGAGGGGGAACCAGAGTAACCAGTTTAGTTTGAGGCCCAGAATGGGACCATAGGTCCCTGGTCAGAGTGAAGCCCAGGTGTGGAATAGAGTATCCCGGTCACAATGATGCCTGGGTGAGGACCAGAGTCACTAGGGCCATGCAGGCCCAGATGGGGAACAGAATAACTAGGTCTTGGTGAGGCATAGAATAAAACCACAGTCACCAGAATCAGGTGAGCTCCATGTGGGAACAAGAGCCACTCTATCCAGCTGAGTAGCAGGTCCATGTGAGGCCCACGTGAGGACCAGATTCATCAGGTCGAATTGAGGCATAGCTGGGGACAAGAGGAACCAGGTCTGGGTGCGGCCTAGGTGGGGCAAGATTCAGCAGTGCTGAGGTAGGTCAGAGTGGGGACGAGAGACGCCAGGTCCAGGTGACGCCAAACTGAGGACCAGAGTCACCAGATGCAGGTCAGGTCCAGGTGTTGACCAGAGTCACCAGATCCAGGTGAAGTCCAGGTGGGGACCAGAGTCATCAGATCCAGGTGAAGCCCAGGTGGGGTTCAGAGTCACTAGGTCCAGATGAGGCGAAGGTGAGGACCAGAGTTGCCAGGTACACGTGAAGCCCCGGTGGGGATCAGAGGCAAAAAGTCCATGTGAGGCCGGCTTGGGGACCATGGTCAACAGGTCTACTTGAGGCCCAGGTGCGGAACACAGTAAGCAGATCCAGGTGAGTTCCCGGTGGTGACAAGAGTCACCAGGTCCAGGTGAGGCCCATGTGGGCACCAGGATCACCATGTCCAGGGGACGCTCTTGAAAGAACCAGAGTAAACAGTTCGAAGTCAGGCGCAGGTGGCAACCAGGGTCAACAGGTCCAAGTCAGGCCAAAGTGGGGTTCACAGTCACTAGGGCACGGTGAGACCCAGAGTGGGACCAGAGTCACCTGGTCCAGGTGAGGTCCAGTTGTGGAACACAGTCACCGGGTCCTAATTTTGCCCAGTTGAGGACCATAGTCAACAGGGCCAGGTGAGGCCCAGATGGGGACCGGAGTCCCCAAATCCAGGTGAAGCCCAGGTGGGGACTACAGTCACCAGATCCAGGGTAGTCTCAGGTGCAGACCCGAATCACCAGGTCCAGGTGAGGTGCAGGTGGCAACCACACTCACCAGGTCCCGGTGAGGCCCTGGTGGGGACCAGAGTCACGAGGTACATGAGAAGCTAGAAACACTGCAGCCACCAGGTCCACATGATGTCCATATGGGAACGAGGATCACCAGTTATAGGTGAGGACCAGGTGGGGATCCACTCACCATGTCCAGATGAGACCCAGGTGGTAACCAGTGTCACCATGTCCTCGTGTGCCCCAGGTGAAGACCAGAGTTATTAGGTCCGCCTGGATGAGTGTTAGTGAACAGTGTAACCATATCCTGATGCTACCCAGGTGGGTACCAGAGACACCAGGTCCTGATGAGGCCCAGGTGTAACCGGAGACATGAGGTCCAAATGAGGTCCCGATGGGAACCACAGTCACCAGGTCAGGTGAGCCCATGCTTAGGACCAGAGTTACCAGGTACAGGTGAGGCCCAGGTGGAGCCAGAGTCACCTGGTACAGAAGAGGCCAAAGTCAGGACCAGAGTTACCAGGATCAGGTCAGTCCCAGTGGGTAATACAGTAACCATGTCCCAATGATGCCCAGGTAGAATCAGAGTCACCAGGTACAGCGAGGCGCAGGTGGGTAGAATATTCACTAGGTCCAGGTGAGGCCCAGATGAGGACCAGAGTCACCAGGTCCAGATGAGGCGCAGGTGGGGAGCATATTCACTAGGTCCCGGTGAGGTCCAGTTGAGGACCAGTGTCACCAAGTCTAGTTGAGGCCCAGAGGGGTACCAGATTCACCTGGTCTTGGTGACATCCAGATGGGGACCAGAGTCTTCAGGTCAGGGTGAGGCCCAGAGTGGATCCAGAGTCAACATGTGCAGGTGAGGCTCAGGTGTGGAACAGAGTCACCAGATACCAATGATGCCCAGGTGAGGACCAGAGTCACCATGACTGGGTGACGCGCAGATATGATCTCAGTCACCAGTTCCAGGTGAGGCCAAGAAACAGTCCAAAGCAATCAGGGCCAGGTGGGGAACAAAGTCACCAGGACTGGGTGAGGCCCAGATGGGGACCAGATTCACCAGGTCCAGGTGAGCCCAGGTGGTGACCAGTGTCCCCAGCTCCGGGTGGGTCCCAGAGGGGGACCAGAGTCACACGGTTCCGGTGATATCCAGGTGGGACCAGAGTCACCACGTCAGGGTGATCCCAGAGGGGGACGAGAATCACTAGCTCCAGGTGAGGTCCCGATATGGAACTGAAACCAGGTCCCATGATACCCATATGAGGACCTGAGTCAGCAGGTCAAGGTGAGGTCCCTGTGGGAACCAGTCATCTCGTCCAGGTGAGGCCCAGGTGGGACCACTGTCACCAGGTCCAGGTGAGGCCCAGGTATATAAGAGCGTATCCAGGTCGCAATGATGCCCAGGTAAGGACCAGAGTCAACAGTCCAGGAGAGGCCCAAATATGGACCAGAGTCATTTTGTTCCAGGTGATGCCTGATGGAGACCACAGGAATCAGGTCCAGGAGAGCCCCATATGGGAAGCAGAGCCACCAGATCCAGGTGAGGTCCTGGTGGGACCAAGGTCACAAGGTCCAGGTGAGGCGCAGGTGGCAACAGGATTCACCAAGTCCAGGTGAGGCCCAGCTGGCGACCAGTCACCAGATCCAAGTGAGGGCAAGCTAAGGACCAGATTCACCAGGCCCAAATGAAGCCCATGGGGTGACCAGAGTCACCAGGTAAGGGTGAGTCCCAGAGGGGGAACCAGAGTAACCAGTTTAGTTTGAGGGCCCGAATGGGTCCAGAGGTCCCTAGTCAGAGTGAGGCCCAGGTGTGGAATAGTGTATCAGGTCCCAATGATGCATGGGTGAGGACCAGAGTCACTAGGGCCATGCAGGCCCAGATCGGGACAAATCACTAGGTCCTCGTGAGGTATAGAATAAGACCACAGTCAGCCGTATCATTTGATCCCGTTGCGTGAACCAGAGCCACTCTATCCAGCTGAGTTCCAGGTCCATGTGAGGCTCACGTGAGGACCAGATTCATTAGTTCGATTTGAGGCATAGCTGGGGACAAGAGTCACCAGGTCTGTGTGCGGCCTAGGTGGGGCAAGATTCAGCAGTTCTGAGTTAGGTCAAAGTGGGGACGAGACACGCCAGGTCCAGGTGAGGCCAAACTGAGGACCAGAGTCACCAGATCCTTGTGAGGTCCATGTTGGAAACAGAGTCACCAGTCCGGGAGAGGTCCAGGTGGGGACCAGAGTCACCAGATCCAGGTGAAGTCCAGGTCGGGATCAGAGTCACCAGATCCACGTGAAGCCCAGGTGGGGACCAGAGTCACTAGGTCCCGATGAGGCCCAGGTGAGGACCAGACTTACCAGGTACACGTGAGGCCCCGGTTGGGATCAGAGGCAACAGGTCCATGTGAGGCCGACTTGGGGACCATGGTCAACAGGTCTACTTGAGGCCCTGGTGTGGAACACAGTAAGCAGGTCCAGGTGAGTCCCCGGTGGTGAAAAGAGTCACCACGTCCAGTTGAGTCCCAGGTGGGGACCAGGATCACCAAGTACCGTTGAGGCCCTTGAAAGAACTAGAGTCTACTGGCACAAAAACAGACACATAGATCAGTGAAACAGAATAGAGAATCCAGAAGTGGACCCTGAACTTTATGGGCAACTAATATTCGATAAAGGAGGAAAGACTATCCATTGGAAGAAAGACAGTCTCTTCAATAAATGGTGCTGGGAAAATTGGACATCCACATGCAGAAGAATGAAACTAGACCACTCTCTTTCACCATACACAAAGATAAACTCAAAATGGATGAAAGATCTAAACGTGAGACAAGATTCCATCAAAATCCTAGAGAAGAACACAGGCAACACCTTTTTTGAACTCGGCCATAGTAACTTCTTGCAAGATACATCCACGAAGGCAAAAGAAACAAAAGCAAAAATGAACTATTGGGACTTCATCAAGATAAGAAGCTTTTGCACAGCAAAGGATACAGTCAACAAAACTCAAAGACAACCTACAGAATGGGAGACGATATTTGCAAATGACATATCAGATAAAGGACTAGTTTCCAAGATCTATAAAGAACTTATCAAACTAAACACCAAAGAAACAAACAATCCAATCATGAAATGGGCAAAAGACATGAACAGAAATCTCACAGAGGAAGACATAGACATGGCCAACATGCACATGAGAAAATGCTCTGCATCACTTGCCATCAGGGAAATACAAATCAAAACCACAATGAGATACCACCTCACACCAGTGAGAATGGGGAAAATTAACAAGACAGGAAACAACGAATGTTGGAAAGGATGCGGAGAAAAGGGAATCCTCATACACTGTTGGTGGGAATGTGAACTGGTGCAGCCACTCTGGAAAACTGTGTGGAGATTCCTCAAACAGTTAAAAATATACCTGCCCTACGACCCAGCAATTGCACTGTTGGGGATTTTCCCCAAAGAGACAAATGCAATGAAACGCCGGGACACCTGCACCCCGATGTTTATAGCAGCAATGGCCACGGTAGCCAAACTGTGGAAGGACCTCGGTGTCCAACGAAAGATGAATGGATAAAGAAGATGTGGTTTATGTATACAATGGAATATTACTCAGCTATTAGAAATGACAAATACCCACCATTTGCTTCAACGTGGATGGAACTGGAGGGTATTATGCTGAGTGAAGTAAGCCAGTCGGATAAAGACAAACATTATATGTGCTCATTCATTTGGAGAATATAAATAATAGTGAAAGGGAATATAAGGGAAGGGGGAAGAAATGTGTGGGAAATATCAGAAAGGGAGACAGAACGTAAAGACTGCTAACTCTGGGAAACGAACTAGGGGTGGTAGAAGGGGAGGAGGGCGGGGGGTGGGAGTGAATGGGTGACGGGCACTGGGGGTTATTCTGTATGTTAGTAAATAGAACACCAATAATAAACAATAAATTAAAAAAAAAAAAGAAAAAAGAAAGAACCAGAGTCAACAGGTCGAAGTCAAGCGCAGGTGGCAACCAGGGTCAGCAGGTCCAAGTCAGGCCAAAGTGGGGTTCACAGTCATTAGGGCACGGTGAGACCAAGAGGGGGACCAGAGTCACATGGTGCAGGTGAGGTCCATTTGTGGAACACAGTCACCGGGCCCCAATTGTGCCCAGTTGAGGACCATGGTTAACAGGGCCAGGTGAGGCCCAGATGGGTACCGGAGTCCCCAAATCCAGGTGAAGACCAGGTGGGGACCACAGTCACCAGATACAGGGTAGTCTCAGGAGCAGGCCAGAATCACCAAGTCCAGGTGAGGTGCAGGTGGCAACCACACTCACCAGGTCCCGGTGAGGCCCTGGTGGGGACCAGAGTCACGAGGTACATGAGAATCTAGAAACACTGCAGCCACTAGGTCCACAGGATGTCCATATGGGAACGAGAATCACCAGTTACAGGTGAGGACAAGGTGGGGATCCGACTCACCATGTCCAGGTGAGACCCAGGTGGGAACCAGTGTCACCATGTCCAGGTGTGGCCCAGGTGAAGACCAGAGTTAATAGGTCCGGCTGGGTCACTGTTAGTGAACAGTGTAACCATATCCTGATTCTACCCTGGTGGGTACCAGAGACACCAGGTCCCGGTGAGGCCCAGGTGGGACCAGAGATATGAGGTCCAGGTGAGGTCCCGATGGGAACCACAGTCACCAGGTCAGGTGAGGCCATGCTTAGGATCAGAGTCACCAGTTACTGGTGAGGCCCAGGAGGAGCCAGAGTCACCTGGTACAGAAGATGCCAAAGTCAGGACCAGAGTTACCAGGATCAGGTCAGTCCCAGTGGGGAATAGAGTAACCATGTCCCGATGATGCGCAGGTAGAACCAGAGTCACCAAGTCCAGATGAGTAGCAGGTGGGAAGCATATTCTCTAGGTCTCGGTGAGGCGCACTTGAGGACCAGAATCCCCAGGTCTAGTTGAGTCCTAGAGGGGTACCAGATTCACCTGGTCTAGGTGACATCCAGATGGGGAGCAGAGTCACCATGTCAGGGTGAGGCTCAGAGGGGACCCAGAGTCATCATGTCCAGGTGAGGCTCAGGTGTTGAACAGAGATCCAGATCATAATGGTCCACAGGTGAGGACCAGAGTCACCAGATCTGGGTGAGCCCCAGTTAGGATCAGAGTCACCAGTTCCAGGTGAGGCCAAGAAGGAGTCCACAGCAATCAGGTCCAGGTGGGGAAGAAAGTCACGAGGACTGGGTGAGGCCCAGATGGGGACCAGATTCACCAGGTCCAGGTGATACCCAGGTGGTGACCAGAGTTACCAGTTCCGGGTGACGACCAGGTAAGGACCAGATTCACCAGGTCCAAGTGAGGCCCACGTGGGTACCTGTGTCACCAAGCATGGGTGAGGCTCAGGTGGCAACCCCACTCCCCAGGTCCAGGTGAGGCCAACCTGCAGTCCATGCAGAGGAACCATGTCCCGATAATGCCCAGGTAGGGAACAGAGTTACCAGGTCCAAGTGAGGCCAATATGCAGGCCATGCAGTGGAACCATGTACCGATGATGCCCAGGTAGGGACCAGAGTCTCCAGGTCCTAATGAGACCCAGATGGAGAATATTCACTAGGTCCAGTGAGGCCCAGTTGAGGACCACTGTCACCAGATCTGGTTGAGGATTAGAGGGGTACCAGAATCACCTCGTCCAGGTGACATCCAGATGGGGACCAGAGGCATCAGTTCAGGGAGAGGCCCAGAGTGGTTCCAGTGTCATCATGTCCAGGTTAGGCTCAGGCGTGGAACAGAGTCACCAGGTACCAATGATGCTCAGGTGAGGCCCAGAGTCACCAGATCTGGGTGACGCGCAGATAGGATCAGAGTCACCAGTTCCAGGTGAGGCCAAGAAAGAGTCCACAGCAATGAGGGCCACGTGGGGAACAAAGTCACCAGGACTGGGTGAGGCCCAGATGGGGACCAGATTCACCAGGTCCAGGTGAGGCCCAGGTGGTGACCAGAGTCCCCGGGTCTGGGACAGGACCAGGTAAGGACCAGATTCACCAGGTCCAAGAGGCCCACGAGGGGAATTGTGTCACCAGCTATGTGTGAGGCCCAGGAAGCAACCCCACCCTCCAGGTCAAGGTGAGGCCAACCGGCAGGCCAGAGTCACCAGATCCAGGTGAGGCCCTAGTGGGGACCAGTGTCACCAGGTAAATGTGAGTCTACAAGAACACCACAGTCACCAGGTCCAGGTGAGGTTCATGTGGGAACGAGAATCACGAGGTACAGGTGAGACCCGGGTGGGCACCACAGTCACCAGGTCCAGACTGAGGCATAGGTGTGGGGAACAAAGTCATCAGGACCAGTTGAGGCCAAAGTGTGGAGCAAAGTTATCATGTGGAGGTGAGGCCCAGGTGGGGAACAGAGTAACCATGTCCCATTGATGCCAGGTGGGAAAAGAGTCACAAGGTCTAGACGAGGCCTAAGTGAGGAGTAGATTCACCAGGTCCTGTTGAGGCCCAGTTGAAGACCAATATCCCAAGCTCTGGGTGAGTCCCAGAGGGGGAACAGACTCACACGGTTCTGGTGATATCCAGGTGGGGACCAGAGTCACCACGTCAGGGTGAGGTCCAGAGGGGGACGAGAATCACTAGGTCCAGGTGAGGCCCCGATGTGGAACTGAGAAACCAGGTCCCATGATGCCCATATGAGGACTTGAGTCACCAGGTCCAGGTGAGGTCCCTGTGGGAACGAGTCTCCTCGTCCCAGTGAGGGCCAGGTGGGACCACAGTCACCAGGTCCCGGTGAGGCCCAGTTATATAAGAGTATCCAGCTCCCAAAGATTCCCAGGTAAGGACCAGAGTCAACAGGTCCAGTAGAGGTTCAAATATGGATCAGAGTCATTGTGTTTCAGCTGAGGCAGATGGAGACCACAGGAACCAGGTCCAGGAGACCCCCATATGGGAACCAGACCCACCAGATCCAGGTGAGGTCCAGGTGGGACAACAGTCACAAGGTCCTGGTGAGGCGCAGGTGGCAACAGGATTCACCAAGTCCAGGTGAGGACCAGGTGGCGAACAGTCACGACATCCAGGTGCGGACCAGCTAAGGACCAGATTCAACAGGCCCAACTGAAGCCCAAGGGGTGACCAGAGTCACCAGGTAAGGGTGAGTCCCAGAGGGGGAACCAGAGTAACCAGTTTAGTTTGAGGCCCAGAATGGGACCAGAGGTCCCTGGTCAGAGTGAGTCCCAGATGTGGAATAGAGTATCCAGGTCCCAGTGATGCCTGGGTGAGGACCAGAGTCACTAGGACCATGCAGGCCCATATGGGGTACAGAATCACTAGGTCCTGGTGAGGCATAGAATAAAACCACAGTCACCAGTATCAGGTGAACCCAATGTGGGAACCAGAGCCACTCTATCCAGCTGAGTAGCAGGTCCATGTGAGGCCCACGTGAGGACCAGATTCATCAGGTCGAATTGAGGCATAGCTGGGGACAAGAGTCACCAGGTATGGGTGCGGCCTAATTGGGGAAAGATTCAGCAGTTCTGAGTTAGGTTCAAGTGGGGACGAGAGACGCCAGGTCCAGGTGAGGCCAAACTGAGGACCAGAGTCACCAGATCCAGGTGAGGTCCATGTTTGAAAGAGAGTCACCAGGTCCAGCAGAGGTACAGTTGGAGACCAGAGTCACCAGATCCAGGTGAAGTCCAGGTGGGGACCAGAGTCACCAGATCCAGGTGAAGCCCAGGTGGGGACCAGAGTCACTAGGTCCAGATGACGCCCAGTTGAGGACCAGAGTTACAAGGTACACGTGAGGTCCCGGTGGGGATTAGAGGCAACAGGTCCATGTGAGGCCGGTTTGGGGACCATGGTCAACATGTCTACTTGAGGCCCAGGTGTGGAACACAGTAAGGAGGTCCAGGTGAGTCCCCGGTTGGGACAAGTGTCACCACGTCCAGTTGAGGAGCAGGTGGGGACAAGGATCACCAGGTACAGGGGAGGCCCTTGAAAGAACCAGAGTCAACAGTTCGAGGTCTGGCGTAGGTGGCAACCAGGGTCAGCAGGTCCAAGTCAGGCCAAAGTGGGGTTCACAGTCTCTAGGGCACGGTGACACCCAGAGGGGACCAGAGTGACCTGGTCGAGATGAGGTCCAGTTGTGGAACACAGTCACCGTGTCCCAATTTTGCCCAGTTCAGGACCATGGTCAAAAGGGCCATGTGAGACACAGATGGGGACCGGAGTCCCCAAAAACAGGTGAAGCCCAGGTGGGGACCAGAGTCACCAGATCCAGGGTAGTCTCAGGTGCAGACCAGAATCACCAGGTCCAGGTGAGGTGCAGGTTGCAACCACACTCACCAGGTCCCGGTGAGGCCCTGGTGGGGAACAGAGTCACGAGGTACATGAGAAGCTAGAAACACTGCAGCCACCAGGTCCACATGATGTCCATGTGGGAACGAGAATCACCAGTTACAGGTGAGGACCAGGTGGGGATCCGACACACCATGTCCAGGTGAGACCCTGGTGGGAACCAGTGACACCCTGTCCAGGTGTGGCCCAGGTGAAGACCAGAGTTATTAGTTCCGCCTGGGTCACTGTTAGTGAACAGTGTAACCATATCCTGATGCTACCCTGGTGGGTACCAGAGACACCAGGTCCTGGTGAGGGTCAGGAGGGACCAGAGACATGAGGTCCAGGTGAGGTTCCATTGGGAACGACAGTCACCAGGTCTGGTGAGGCCATGCTTAGGATCAGAGTCACCAGCTAGAGGCTAGGACCAGGTGGAGCCAGAGTCACCTAGGACAGAAGAGGCCAAGGTCAGGACCAGAGTTACCAGGATCAGGTCAGTCCCAGTGGGGAATAGAGTAACCATGTCCCGATGATGCCCAGGTAGAACCAGAGTCACCAGGTCCAGATGAGGCGCAGGTGGGGAGCATATTCACTAGGTCCCGGTGAGGCCCATTTGAGGACCAAAATGCCCAGGTCTAGTTGAGGCCTACAGGGGTACCAGATTCACCTGGTCTAGGTGACATCCAGATGGGGACCAGAGTCACGATGTCAGGGTGAGGCCCAGAGGGGATCCAGAGTCATCATGTCCAGGTGAGGGTCAGGTGTGGAACAGAGTATCCAGGTCATAATGGTCCACAGGTGAAGACCAGAGTCACCAGATCCAGGTGAAGTCCAGGTGGGGACCAGAGTCACTAGGTCCAGATGAGGCCCAGGTGAGGACCAGAGTTACCAGGTTCACGTGAGGCCCCGGTGGGGATCAGAGGCAACAGGTCCATTTGAGGCAGGCTTGGGGACCATGGTAAACAGGTCTACTTGAGTCCCAGGTGTGGAACACAGTAAGCAGGTCCAGGTGAGTGCAACCTGTAGGCCATGCAGTGGAACCATGACCCGATGATGCCGAGGTAGTGACCAGAGTTACCATGTCCAAATCAGGCCCAGATGGAGCATATTCACTAGGTCCAGTTGAGGCCCAGTTGAGGACCAGAGTCACCAGATCGGGTTGAGGCCTAGAGGAGTACCAGTATCACCTGGTCCAGGTGACATCCAGATGGGGACCAGAGTCACCAGGTCAGGGTGAGACCCAGAAAGGTTCCAGAGTCATCAGTTCCAGATGAGGCTCAGGTGTGGAACAGAGTCTCCAGGTACCAATAACTCCCAGGTGAGGACCAGAGTCACCAGATCTGGGAGTCGCGCATATAGGATCAGAGTCACCAGTTCCAGGTGAGGCCAAGAATGGGACCACAGCAATCAAGTCCAGGTGGGGAACAAAGTCACAAGGACTGGGTGAGGCCCAGATGGGGACCAGATTCACCAGGTCCAGGTGAGGCCCAGGTGTGACCACAGTCATCAGGTCCAGGTGAGGCCCAGGTATATAAGAGAGTATCCAGGTCCCAGTGATGCCCAGGTGGAACCAGAGTCACCAGGTTCAGATGAGGCGCAAGAGGGGAGCATATCCACTAGGTCCCGGTGAGGCCCAGTTGACGACCACAGTCACCAGGTCTAGTTGAGGCCTAGAGGGGTACCAGATATACCTGGTCTAGGTGACATCCACATGGGGACCAGAGTCACCATGTCAGGGTGCGGTCCAGAGGGGATCCAGAGTAATCATGTCCAGGAGAGCCTCAGGTGTGGAACAGAGTATCCAGATCATAATGGTCCACAGGTGAGGACCAGAGTCACCAGATCTGGGGGAGGCCCAGTTAGGATCAGAGTCACCAGTTCCAGGTGAGGCCAAGAAGGAGTCCACAGCAATCAGGCCCAGGTGGGGAACAAAGTCACCAGGACAGGGTGAGGCCCAGATTGGGACCAGATTCACCAGGCCCAGGTTATTCCCAGGTGGTGACCAGACATACCAGTTCCGGGTGACGACCAGGTAAGGACCAGATTCACCAGGTCCAAATGAGGCCCACGTGGGGACCTGAGTCACCAGGTATTGGTGAGGCCAGGTGGCAAGGCACCCCAGGTCCAGGTGAGGCCAACCTGCAGGCCATGCAGAGGAAACATGTCCCGATGATACCCAGGTAAGGACGAGAGTTACCACATCCAGGTGAGGCCAACCTGCAGGCAATGCAGTGGAACCATGTCCCGATGATGCCCAGTTAGGGACTAGAGTCACCAGGTCAGGGAGAGCCCCAGAGAGGTTCCAGAGTCATCATGTCCAGGTGAGGCTCAAGTGAGGAACAGAGTCACCAGGTACCAATGATGCCCAGGTGAGGGCCAGAGTCACCAGATCTGGGTGACGCGCAGATAGGTTCAGAGTCACCAGTTCCAGGTGAGGCCAAGAAAGAGCCCACAGCAATCAGGTCCAGGTGGGGAACAAAGTCACCAGTACTGGGTGAGGCCTAGATGGGGACCAGATTCACCACATCAGTGTGAGGCCCAGAGTGGGACGAGAATCACTTGGTCCATGTGAGGCCCCGATGTGGAAGTGAGAAACCAGGTCCCATGATGCCCATATGAGGACCTGAGTCACCAGGTCCAGGTGAGCTCCCTGTGGGAACCAGTCAACTCGTCCAGGTGAGGCTCAGGTGGGACCACAGTCACCGGTCCATGTGAGGCCCAGGTATATAACACAGTATCCAGCTCCCAGTGATGCCCAAGTAAGGACCAGAGTCAACAGGTACAAGAGAGGCCCAAATATTGTTCAGAGTCATTGTGTTCCAAGTGAGGCCAGATGGAGACCACAGGAACCAGGTCCAGGAGAGCCCCATATGGGAACCAGAGCCACCAGATCCAGGTGAGGTCCAGGTGGGACCACAGTCACAAGGTCCATGTGAGGCGCAGGTGGCAACAGGATTCACCAAGTCCAGGTGAGGCCCAGGTGGCGACCAGTCACCAGATCCAGGTGCGGACCAGCTAAGGACCAGATTCACCAGACCCTAGTGAAGCCCAAGGGGTGACCAGAGTCACCAGGTAAGGGTGAGGCCCAGAGTGGAACCAGAGAAACCAGTTTAGTTTGAGGCCCAGAATGGGACCAGAAGTCCCTGGTCAAAGTGAGGCACAGGTGTGGAATAGAGTATCCAGGGTGAGGATCATTGGGTCCATCACCCAATGATGCCTGGGTGAGTACCAGAGGCACTAGGGCCATGCAGGCCCAGATGGGGAACAGAATCACTACTTCCTGGTGAGGCATAGAAGAAGACCACAGTCAGCAGTATCAGGTGTGCCCCTTGTGGGAACTAGAGCCACTTTATCCAGCTGAGTCCCAGGTACATGTGAGGCACACGTGAGGACCAGATTCATCAGGGTGAATTGAGGCATAGCTAGGGACAAGTGTCACCAGGTCTGGGTGCGGCCTAGGTGGGGCAAGATTCAGCAGTTCTGAGTTAGGTCAAAGTGGGGACGAGAGACACCAAGTCCAGGTGAGGCCAAACTGAGGACCAGATTCACCAGATCGACATGAGGTCCATGTTGGAAAGGAGTCACCAGGTCCAGGAGAGGTCCTGGGGTGGACCAGAGTCACCAGATCCAGGTGAAGTCCAGGTGGGAACCAGAGTCACTAGGTCCAGATGAGGCCCAGGTGAGGATCAGAGTTACCAGATACACGTGAGCCCCCGGTGGGGATCAGAGCCAAAAGGTCCACGTGAGCCCGGCTTGGGGAACATGGTCAACAAGTCTACCTGAGGCCCAGGTGTGGAACACAGTAAGCAGGTCCCGGTGAGGCCCCGGTGGTGACAAGAGTCACCACGTCCAGGTGAGACCCAGGTGGGGACCAGGATCACCAGGTACAGGGGAGGCCCTTGAAAGAACCAGAGTCAACATTCGAGGTGAGGCGCAGGTGGCACCCTGGGTCAGCAGGTCCAAGTCAGGCCAAAGTGGGGTTCACAGTCACTAGGGCACTGTGAGACCCAGAGGGGGACCAGAGTCACCTGGTCCAGGTGAGATCCAGTTGTGGAACAGAGTCACCGGTTCCCAATTTTGCCCAGTTGAGGACCATGGTCAACTGGGCCAGGTGAGACCCAGATGGGGACCGGAGTCCCCAAATCCAGGTGATGCCCAGGTGGAACCGGAGTCATCAGATCCAGGGTAGTCTCAGGTGCAGACCAGAATCACCAGGTCCAGGTGAGGCCAACCTGCAGGCCAGAGTCACCAGATCCAGGTGAGGCCCTAGTGGGGACCGGAGTCACCAGGTAAATGTGAGTCTACAGGAAAACCACAGTCACCAGGTCCAGGTGTGGTTCATGTGGGAACGAGAGTCACCAAGTCCAGGTGAGACCCTGGTCGGGACCACAGTCACAAGGTCCAGATTGAGGTTTAGGTGGGGGGACCAGAGTCATCAGGACCAGTTGAGGCCAAAGTGTGGAGCAAAGTTATCATGTCGAGGGTAGGCCCATGTGGGGAACAGAGTAACCATGTCCCATTGATTCCAGGTGGGAAAAGAGTCACAAGGTCCAGACGCGGCCTAAGTGAGGAGTAGATTCACCAGGTCCTGTTGAGGCCCAGTTGAGGACCAGTGTCCCCAGCTGCGGGTGCGTCCTTGAGGGGGACTAGAGTCACCCGGTCCTGGTGATATTCAGGTCCGGAGCAGAGTCACCACGTCAGGGTGAGGCCAAGAGCGGGAGGAAAATCACTAGGTCCAGGTGAGGACCCGATGTGGAACTGAGAAACCAACTCCCAAGATGCCCATATGAGGACATGAGTCACCAGGTCCAGGTGATGTCCGGGTGTGAACCAGTCACCTCATCCAGGTGAGGCCCAGGTGGGACCACAGTCACCAGGTCCAGGTGAGGTCCAGGTATATAAGAGAGTATCCAGGTCCCAATGATGCCCAGGTAAGGACCAGAGTCAACAGGTCCAGGAGAGGCCCAAATATGGATCAGAGTCATTGTGTTCCACGTGAGGCCAGATGGAGACCACAGGAACCAGGTCCAGGAGAGCCAATATGGGAACCAGAGCCAGCAGATCCAGGTGAGGTCCAGGTGGGATCACAGTCACAAGGTCCAGGTGAGGCGCAGGTGGCAACAGGATTCACCAAGTGCAGGTGAGGCCCAGGTGCCGAACAGTCACCAGATCCAGGTGCGGACCAGCTAAAGACCAAATATAACAGGCCCAATGAAGCCAAGGGGTGACCAGAGTCACCAGGTAAGGGTGAGGCCAGAGGGGGAACCAGAATAACCAGTTTAGTTTGAGGCCCAGAATGGGACCAGAGGTCTCTGGTCAAAGTGAGGCCCAGGTGTGGAATAGAGTATCCAGGTCCCAATCATGCCAGGGTGAGGACCAGAGTCACTAGGTCCATGCAGGCCCAGATGGCGAACAGAATCACTAGGTACTAGTGAGGCACAGAATAAGACAACAGTCAGTAGTGTCAGGTGAGCCCCTTGTGGGAACCAGAGCCACTCTATCCAGCTGAGTCCCAGGTCCATGTGAGGCCCACGTGAGGACCAGATTCATCAAGTCGAATTGAGGCATATCTGGGGACAAGAGTCACCAGATCTGGGTGCGGCCTAAGTGGGGCAAGATTCAGCAGTTCTGAGTTACGTCAAAGTGGGGACAAGAGACACCAGGTACGGGTGATGCCAAACTGAGGAGCAGAGTCACCAGATCCAGGTGAGGTCCATGTTGGAAAGAGAGTCACCAGGTCCAGGAGAGGTCCAGGTTGGGACCAGAGTCCCCAGATACAGGTGAAGTCCAGGTGGGGACCAGAGTCACCAGATCCAGGTGAAGCCCAGGTGGGGACCAGAGTCACTAGGTCCAGATGAGGCCCAGGTGAGGACCAGAGTTACCAGGTACACGTGAGGCCCCTGTGGGGATCAGAGGCAACAAGTCCATGTGAGGCCGGCTTGGGGACCGTGGTCAACAGGTCTACTTGAGGCCCAGGTGTGGAACACAGTAACCAGGTCCAGGTAAGTCCCCGGTGGTATCAAGAGTCACCAGGTCCAGGTGACGCCCAGGTGGGGACCAGGATCACCAGGTACAGGGGAGGCCTTTGAAAGAACCAGAGTCAACAGTTCGAGGTCAGGTGCAGGTGGCAACCAGGGACAGAAGGTGCAAGTCGGGCCAAAGTGGGGTTCACAGTCACTAGGGCACGGTGAGACCCAGAGGGGGACCAGAGTCACCTGGTCCAGGTGAGGTCCAGTTGTGGAACACAGTCACCGGGTCCCAAATTTGCCCAGTTGAGGATCATGGTCAACAGAGCCAGGAGTGCCCATATGGGGCCCAGAGTCCCCAAATCCAGGTGAAGCCCAGGTGGGGACCACAGTCACCAGATCCAGGGTAGTCTCGGTTGCAGACCAGAATCACCAGGTCCAGGTGATGTGCAGGTGGCAACCACACTCACCAGGTCCCGGTGAGGCCCTGGTGGGGACCCGAGCCACGAGGTACATGGGAAGCTAGAAACACTGCAGCCACCAGGTCCACATGATGTCCATGTGGGAACGCGAATCACCAGTTACAGGTGAGGACCAGGTGGGGATCCGACCCACCATGCCCAGGTGAGACCCAGGTGAAGACCAGAGTTAATAGGTCCGGCTGGGTCACTGTTAGTGAACCGTGTAACCATATCCTGATGCTACCCAGGTGGGTACCAGAGACACCATATCCTGGTGAGGCCCAGGTGGGCCCAGAGACACGAGGTCCAGATGAGGTCCCGATGGGAACCACAGTCACCACGTCAGGTGAGGCCATGCTTAGGATCAGAGTCACCAGTTACAGGTGAGGCCCAGGTGGAGCCAGAGTCACCTGGTACAGAAGAGGCCAAAGTCAAGACCAGAGTTACCAGGATCAGGTCAGTCCCAGTGGGGAATAGAGTAACCATTTCAGGATGATGCCCAGGAAGAACCAGAGTCACCAGGTCCAGATGAGGCGCAGGTGGGGAGCATATTCACTAGGTCCCTGTGATGCCAAGTTGAGGACGAGAGTCACCAGGTCTAGTTGAGGCCTAGAGGGGTACCAGATTCACCTGGTCTTGGTGACATCCAGATGGGTACCAGAGTCTTCAGGTCAGGGTGAGGCCCAGAGTGGTTCCAGAGTCATCAAGTCTAGGTGAGGCTCAGGTGTGGAACAGAGTATCCAGGTACCAATGATGCCCAGGTGAGGACCAGAGTCAACAGGTCTGGGTGAGGCGCAGATAGGATCAGAGACACCAGTTACAGGTGAGGCCAAGAAACAGTCCAAAGCAATCAGGTACAGGTGGGGAACAAAGTCACCTGGACTGGGTGAGGCCCAGATGGGGACCAGATCCACCAGGTCCAGGTGAGCCCAGGTGGTGTCCAGAGTCCCCGAATCTGGGAGAGGAACAGGTAAGGACCAGATTCACCAGGTCCAAGAGTCTCACGTTGGGACCTGAGTCACCAGGTATGGGTGAGACCCAGGTGGCACCCCACACACCAGGTCCAGGTTAGGGCAACCTTCAGGCCATGCAAAGCAACCATGTCCTGATGATGCCCAGGTAGGGACCAGAGTCACCAGGTCCAGATGAGGCGCAGGTGGGGAGCATGTTCACTAGGTCCCGGTGAGGCCCAGTTGAGGACCAGAGTCACCAGGTCAAGTTGAGGCCTAGAGGGGTACCAGTTTCACCTGGTCTAGGTGACATCCAGATGGGGACCAGTGTCACCATGTCAGGCTGAGGCCCAGAGGGGATCCAGAGTCATCATATCCAGGTGAGGCTCAGGTTGGAACAGAGTATCCATGTCATAATGGACCACAGGTGAGTACCAGAGTCACCAGTTCTGGGTGAGGCCCAGTTAGGATCAGAGTCACCAGTTCCAGGTGAGGCCAAGAAGGAGTCCACAGCAATCAGGCCCAGATGGGGAACAACGTCACCAGGACTGGGTGAGGCCCAGATGGGGACCAGATTCACCAGGCCCAGGTGATTCCCAGGTGGTGACCAGACTTACGAGTTCCGGGTGAGGACCAGGTAAGGGTCAGATTCACCAGGTCCAAGTGATGAGCACGTGGGGACCTGTGTCACCAGGTATGGGTGAGGCACTGGTGAAAACCCCACTAACCAGGTCCAGGTGAAGCCAACATGCAGGCCATGCAGAGGAACAATGTCCCAATGATGCCCATGTAGGGAATAGACTTACCGGGTCCAGGTGAGGCCAACCTGCATGCCATACAGAGAAACCATGTCCCGTTGATGCCCAGGTAGGGACCAGATTTACCAGGTCCAGATGACGCCAACCTGCAGGCCATGCAGGGGAACCATGTCCCGATGATGCCCAGGTAGGGACCAGAGTCACCAGGTCCAAATGAGGCCTAGATGGAGCATATTCACTAGGTCCAGGTGAGGACCAGTTGAGGACCAGAGTCACCAGATCTCGTTGAGGCCTAGAGGGGTACCAGAATCACCTGGTCCAGGTGAAATCCAGATGGGGACCAGAATCACCAGGTCAGGGTGAGGCCCAGAGAGGTTCCAGAGTCATCATGTCCAGGTGAGGCTCAGGTGTGGAACAGAGTCACCAGGTACCAATGATGCCCAGGTGAGGACCAGAGTCAACAGGTCTGGGTGAGGCGCAGATAGGATCAGAGACACCGGTTCCAGGTGAGGCCAAGAAGGAGTCCACAGCAATCAGGTCCAGGTGGGGAACAAAGTCACCAGGACTGGGTGAGGCCCAGATGGGGACCACAATCACCAGGTCCAGGTGAGGCCCAGTTGGGTCCAGAGTACCCGGGTCTGGGAGAGGACCGGGCAAGCACCAGATTAACAGGTCCAAGAGGCCCACGTGGGGACCTGAGTCACCAGGTTTCGGTGAGGCCCAGGTGGCAACCCCACTCACCAGGTCCAAGTGAGGCGAACCTGCAGGCCAGAGTCAACAGATCCAGTTGAGATCCTAGTGGCGACACGAGGCACCAGGTAAATGTGAGTCTACAAGAACACCACAGTCACCAGGTCCAGGTTTGGTTCATGTGGGAACGAGAGTCACCAGATCCAGGTGAAACCCAGGGGGGGACCACAGTCACCAGGTCCAGATTGAGGCCTAGGTGGGGGGACCAGAGTCATCAGGACCAGTTGAGCCCAAAGTGTGGAGCAAAGTTATCATGACCAGGTGAGGCCCAGATGGGGAACACAGTAACCATGTCCCATTGATGTCAGGTGGGAAAAGAGTCACAAGGTCCAGACGAGGTCTAAGTGAGGAGTAGATTCACCAGGTCCTGTTGAGGCCCAGCTGAGGACCAGTGTCCCCAGCTCCGGGTGTGTCACCCGGTTCTGGTGATATCCAGGTGGGGACCAGTGTCACAAGTCTGGGTGAGGCCCAGAGGGGGACGAGAATCACTAGGTCCAGGTGAGGCCCCGATGTGGAACTGTGAAACCAGGTCCCAAGATGCCCATATGAGGACCTGAGTCACCAGGTCCAGGTGAGGTCCCTGTGGGAACCAGTCACCCCGTCCAGGTGAGGCCCAGGTGGGACCACAACCACCAGGTCCTGGTGAGGCCGAGGTATATAAGAGAGTATCCAGGTCCCAATGATGCCCAGGTAAGGACCAGAGTCAACAGGTCCAGGAGAGGCCCAAATATGGATCAGAGTCATTGTCTTCCACGTGAGGCCAGATGGAGACCACAGGAACCAGGTCCAGGAGAGCCCCGTATGGGAACCAGAGCCACCAGATCCAGGTGAGGTCCAGGATGGACCACAGTCACAAGGTCCAGGTGAGGCGCAGGTGGCAACATGAATCACCAAGTCCAGGTGAGGCCCACGTGGTGACCTGTCACCAGATCCAGGTGCGGACCAGCTAAGAACCAGATTCACCAGGCCCAAGTGAAGCCCAAGGGGTGAACAGAGTCACCAGGTAAGGGTGAGGCCCCGAGGGGGAACCAGAGTAACCAGTTTAGTTTGTGGCCCAGAATGGGACCAGAGGTCCCTGGACAAAGTGAGGCCCAGGTGTGGAATAGAGTATCCAGGTCCCAATGATGCCTGGGTGAGGACCAGTGTCACTAGGGCCATGAAAGCCCAGATGGGGAACAGAATCACTAGGTCCTGGTGAGGTATAGAATAAGAACACAGTCACCAGTATCAGGTGAGCCCCTTGTGGGAACCAGAGCCACTCTATCCCGCTGAGTCCGAGGTCCATGTGAGGCCCACGTGAGGACCAGATTCATCATGTCGAATTGAGGCATCGCTGGGGACAAGAGTCATCAGGTCTGGGTGCGGCCTAGGTGGGGCAAGATTCAGCAGTTCTGAGTTAGGTCAAAGTGGGGACGAGAGACACCAGTCCAGGTGAGGCCAAACTGAGAAGAGTCACCAGATACAGGTGAGTTCCAGATGGGAACCAGAGTCACCAGATCCAGGTGAAGTCCAGGTGGGGACCAGAATCACTAGGTGCAGATGGGGCCCAGGTGAGGACCAGAGTTACCAGGTATACGTGAGGCCCCGGTGGGGATCAGAGGCAACAGGTCCATGTGTGGCGAGCTTGGGAACCATGGTCAAGAGGTGTACTTGAGGCCCAGGTGTGGAACACAGTAAGCAGGTCCAGGTGAGTCCCCGGTGGTGACTAGAGACACCAGGTGCAGGTGAGGGCCAGGTGGGCACCAGGATCACCAGGTACAGGGGAGGCCTTTGAAAGAACCAGAGTCAACAGTTCGAGGTCAGGCACAGGTGGCAACCAGGGTCAGCAGGTCGAAGTCAGGCCAAAGTGGGGTTCACAGTCACTAGGGCACGGTGAGACACAGAGGGGGACCAGAGTCACCTGGTCCAGGTGAGGTCCAGTTGTGGAAAACAGTCAGAGGGTCCCAATTTTTCCCAGTTGAGGACCATGGTCAACAGGGCCAGGTGAGGCCCAGATGGGGACCGGAGTCCCCAAATCCAGGTGAAGCCCAGGTGGGGACCACAGTCACCAGATCCAGGGTAGTCTCAGGTGCAGACCAGAATCACCAGGTCCAGGTGAGGTGCAGGTGGCGACCACACTCACCAGGTCCCGGTGAGGCCCTGGTGTGGACCAGAGTCACGAGGTACATGAGAAGCTAGAAACACTGCAGCCACCAGGTCCACATGATGTCCATGTGGGAACGAGAATCACCAGTTACAGGTGAGGACCAGGTGGGGAACCGACTCACCATGTTCAGGTGAGACCCAGGTGGGAACCAGTATCACCATGTCCTGCTGTGGCCCAGGTGAAGGCCAGAGATAATAGGTCCCACTGGGTCACTGTTATTGAACAGTGTAACCATATCCTGATGCTACCGAGGTGGTTACCGAGACACCAGGTCCTGGTGAGGCCCAGTTGGGACCAGAGAAATGAGGTCCAGGTGAGTTCCCGATGGGAACCACAGTCACCAGGTCAGGTGAGGCCATGCTTAGGATCAGAGTCACCAGTTACAGGTGAGGACCAGGTGGAGCCAGAGTCACCTGGTAGAGAAAATGTCAAAGTTCGGAATAGTATTACCAGGATCAGGTCACTCCCAGTGGGGAATAGAGTAACCATGTCCCGATGATGCCCACGTAGAACCAGAGTCACCATGTCCAGATGAGGCGCAGTTGGGGAGCATATTCACTAGGTCCCGGTGAGGCCCAGTTGAGGACTAGAGTCACCAGGTTTGGTTGAGGCCCAGAGGCGTACCAGATTCACCTGGTCTAGGTGATATCCCGATGGGGACCAGAGTCACCATGTCAGAGGGAGGCCCAGAGTGGATCCAAAGTCATCATGTCCAGGTGAGGCTCAGGTGTGGAACAGAGTATCCAGGTCATAATGATCCACAGGTGAGGACCAGAGTCAGCAGATCTGGGTGAGGCGTAGTTAGGATCAGAGTCACCAGTTCCAGGCGAGGCCAAGAAGGAGTCCACAGCAATCAGGTCCAGGTGGGGAACAAAGTCCCCAGGACTGAGTGAGGACCAGATGGGGACCAGATTCACCAGGCCCAGGTTATTCCCAGGTGGTGACCAGGTGACGATTTACGGGTGAGGACCAGGTAAGGACCAGATACACCAGGTCCAAGTGAGACCCACGTGGGGACCTGTGTCACCAGGTATGGGTGAGGCCCAGGTGGCAACACCACTCACCAGGTCCAGGTGAGGCCAACCTGCAGGCCATGCAGAGGAACCATGTCCCGATGATGCCCAGGTAGGGACGAGAGATACCAGGTCCAGCTGAGACCAACCTGCAGGCCATGCAGTGGAACCATGTCCCGATGATGCCCAGGTAGGGACCAGAGTCACCAGGCGCAAATGAGGCCCAGATGGAGCATATTCACTAGGTCCAGGTGAAGCCCAGTTGAGGACCAGAGTCACCAGATCTGGTTGAGGCCTAGAGGGGTACCAGAATCACCTGGTCCAGGTGACATCCAGATGGGTCCAGGATCACCATGTCAGGGTGAGGCCCAGAGAGGTTCCAGAGTCATCATGTCCAGGTGAGGCTCAGGTGTGGAAAAGACTCACCAGGTACCAATGATGCCCAGATGAGGACCAGAGTCACCAGATCTGGGTGACGCTGCAGATAGGATCAGAGTCACCAGTTCCAGGTGAGGCAAAGAAAGAGTCCACAACAATCAGGTCCAGGTGCGGAACAAAGTAACCAGGACTGGGTGAGGCCCAGATGGGGACAAGATTCACCATTGTCCAGGTGAGGCCCAGGTGATGACCAGAGACCCCAGGTTGGGAGAGGACCAGGTAAGGACCAGAATCACCAGGTCCAAGAGGCCGACATGGGGACCTGGGTCACCAGGTATGGGTGAGGCCCAGGTGGCAACCCCACTCACCAGGTCCAGGTGAGGCCAAGCTGCAGGCCAGAGTCACCAGATCCAGGTTAGGCCCTAGTGGGGACCGGAGTCACCAGGTAAATGTGAGTCTACAAGTACACCACAGTCACCAGGTTCAGGTGTGGTTCATGTGGGAACGAGAGTCACCAGGTCCAGGTGAGTTCCAGGTGGGGACCAGTCACCAGGTCCAGATTGAGGACTAGGTGGGGGGACCAGGATCATCAGGACCAGCTGAGGCCAAAGTGTTGAGCAAAGTTATCATGTCCAGGTGAGGCCCAGGTGAGGAACAGAGTAACCTTGTCCCATTGATGCCAGGTGGGGAAAGAGTAACAAGGTCCAGCCGAGGCCTAAGTGAGGAGTAGATTCACCAGGTCCTGTTGAGGCCCAGTTGTGGACCGCTGGCCCCAGCTCCGGGTGAGTCCCAGAGGGGACCAGAGTCCCTCGGTTCTGGTGATAACCAGGTGAGGACCAGAGTCACCACGTCAGGGTGAGGCCCAGAGGGGAACGAGAATCGCTAGGTCCAGGTGAGGCCCCGATGTCGAACTGTGATACAAGGTCCCATGATGCCCATATGAGGACCTGAGTCACCAGGTCCAGGTGATGTCCCTGTGGGAACCAGTAACCCCGTCCAGGTGAGGCCCAGGTGGGACCACAGTCACCAGGTCCAGGTGAGGCCCAGGTATATAAGAGAGTATCCAGGTCCCAATGATGCCCAGGTAAGGACCAGAGTCCACAGGTCCAGGAGAGGCCCAAATATGGATCAGAGTCATTGTGTTCCAGGTGAGGCCAGATGGAGACCACAGGAACCAGGTCCAGGAGAGCCCCATATGGAACCAGAGCCACCAGATCCAGGTGAGGTCCAGGTGGGACCACAGTCACAAGGTCCAGGTGAGGCGCAGGTGGCAACATGATTCACCAAGTCCAGGTGAGAGCCCAGGTGGCGACCAGTCACCAGATCCAGGTGCGGACCAGCTAAGGACCAGATTCACCAGGCCAAGTGAATCCCAAGGGGTGACCAGAGTCACCAGGTAAGGGTGAGGCCCAGAGGGGGAACCAGAGTAACCAGTTTAGTTTGAGGCCCAGAATGGGACCAGATGTCCCTGGACAAGTGAGGCCCAGGTGTGGAATAGAGTATCCAGGTCCCAATGATGCCTGGGTGAGGACCAGAGTCACTAGGGCCATGCAAGCCCAGATGGGGAACAGAATCACTAGATCCTGGTGAGGCATAGATTAGATCACAGTCAGCAGGATCACGTGAGACCCTTGTGGGACCCAGAGCCCCTCTATCCAGCTGAGTCCCAGGTCCATGTGAGGCCCACGTGAGGACCAGATTCATCAGGTCGAATTGAGGCATAGCTGGGGACAAGAGTCACCAGGTCTGGGTGCGGCCAAGGTGGGGCTAGATTCAGCAGTTCTGAATTACGTCAAAGTGGGGACAAGAGACACCAGGTCCAGGTGAGGCCAAACTGAGGACCAGAGTCACCAGATCCAGGTGAGGTCCATGTTGGAAAGAGAGTCACCAGGTCCAGGAGAGGTCCAGGTGGGGACCAGAATCACCAGATCCAGGTGAAGTCCAGGTGGGGACCAGAGTCACCAGATCCAGGTGAAGTCCAGGTGGGGACCAGACTCACTAGGTCCAAATGAGGCCCAGGTGAGGACCAGAGTTACCAGGTACACGTAAGGCCCCGGTGGGAATCAGAGGCAAGAAGTCCATGTGAGCCCGGCTTGGGGACCATGGTCAACAGGTCTACTTGAGGCCCATGTGTGGAACACAGGAACCAGGTCCAGGTGAGTCCCCGGTGGTGACAAGAGTCACCACGTCCAGGTGAGACCCAGGTGGGGACCAGGATCACCAGGTACAGGGGAGGCCCTTGAAAGAACCAGAGTCAACAGTTCGAGGTCAGGCACAGGTGGCAACCAAGGTCAGCAGGTCCAAGTCAGGCCAAAGTGGGGTTCAGAGTCATTAGGGTACGGTGAGACGCGGAGGCGGACCAGAGTCACGTGGTCCAGGTGAGGTCCAGTTGTGGAACAAAGTCACCGGGTCCCAATTCTGCAGAGTTGAGGACCATGGTCAACAGGGCCAGGTGTGGCCCAGATGGGGACCACAGTCCCCAAATCCAGGTGAAGCCCAGGTGGAGACCACAGTCACCAGATCCAGGGTTGTCTCAGGTGCAGACCAGAATCCCCAGGTCCATGTGAGGTGCAGGTGACAACCACACTCACCAGGTCCCGGTGAGGCCCTGGTGGGAACCAGAGTCACGAGGTACATGAGAAGCTAGAAACACTGAAGCCACCAGATCCACATCATGTTCATGTGGGAACGAGAATCACCAGTTACAGGCGAGGACCAGGTGGGGATCCGACTCATCATGTCCAGGTGAGACCCAGGTGGGAACCAGTGTCACCATGTCCAGGTGTGGCCCAGGTGAAGACCAGAGACAATAGGTCCGGCTGGGTCACTGATAGTGAACAGTGTAACCATATCCTGATGCTACCCAGGTGGTAACCAGAGACACAAGGTCCTGGTGAGGCCCAGGTGGGACCAGAGACATGAGGTCCAGGTGAGCTCCCGATGGAAACCACAGTCACCAGGTCAGGTGAGGCCATGCTTAGGATCAGAGTCACCAGTTACCGGTGAGGCCCAGGTGGAGCCAGAGACACCAGGTCCAGATGAGGCGAAGGTGGGGAGCATATTCACTACGTCCCGTTGAGGCCCAGTAGAGGACCAGAGTCACCAGGTCTAGTTGAGGCCTAGAGGGGTACCAGGTTCACCTGGTCTAGGTACCTTCCAGATGGGGACCAGAGACACCATGTCAGGGAGAGGGCCAGAGGGGATCCAGAGTCATCGTGTCCAGGTGAGGCTCACGTGTGGAAGAGAGTATCCAGGTCATAATGGTCCACAGGTGAGGACCAGAGTCAACAGATCTGAGTGATGCCCTGTTAGGATCAGAGTCAACAGTTCCAGGTGAGGCTAAGAAGGAGTCCACAGCAATCAGGTCCAGGTGGGTAAAAAAGTCACGAGGACTGGATGAGGCCCAGATGGGGACACAGATTCACCAGGTCCAGGTGATTCCCAGGTGGTGACCAGAGTTACCAGATTCACCAGGTCCAGGTGATTCCCAGGTGGTGCCCAGAATTACCAGATACAACAGGTCCAAGTGAGGCCCACGTAGGGGCCTGTGTCACCAGGTATAGGTGAGGCCCAAGTGGCATGCCCACTCACCGGGTCCAGGTGAGGCCTACCTGCAGGCCATGCAAAGTAACCGAGTCCCGATAATGCCAAGGTAGGGACCAGAGTTACCAGGTCCAGGTGAGGCCAACCTGTAGGCCATGCAGTGGAACCAGGTCCCCATGATGCCCAGGTAGGGACCAGAGTAACCTGGTCCAAATGAGGCCAAGATGGAGCATATTCACTAAGTCCAGCCGAGGCCCAGTTGAGGACCAGAGACACCAGATCTGGTTGAGGCCTAGAGGGGTACCAGAATCACCTCTTCCAGGTGACATCCAGATGGGGACCAGAGTCACCAGGTCAGGGTGAGGCCCAAAGGGGTTCCAGAATCATCATGTCCAGGTGAGGCTCAGGTGTTGAACAGAGTCACCAGGTACCAATGATGCCCAGATGAGGACCAGAGTCACCAGGCCTGAGTCACGCGCAGAGAGGATAAGAGTCACCAGTTCCAGGTGAGGCCAAGAAAGAGTCCAAAGCAATCAGGTCCAGGTGGGGAACAAAGTCACCAAGACCGGGTGAGGCCCAGATGGGGAAGAGATTCACCAGGTCCAGGTGAGGCCCAGGTGGTGACCAGAATCCCCGGGTCTGGGAGAGGACCATGTAAGGACCAGATTCACCAGTTCCAAGAGGACCACGTGGGTTCCTGAGTCACCAGGTATGGGTGAAGCTCAGGTGCAACCCCACTCACCAGGTCCAGGTGAGGCCAACCTGCAGGCCACAGTCAGCAGATCCAGGTGAGGCCCTAGTGGGGACTGGTGTCACCAGGTAAATATGAGTCTACAAGAACACCACAGTCACCAGGTCCAGGTGTGGTTCATGTGGGAACGAGAGTCACCAGGTCCAGGTGAGACCCAGTTGGGGACCACAGTCACAAGGTCCAGATTGAGGCCTAGGTGGTGGGACGAGAGTTATCAGGAGCAGTTGAGGCCAAAGTGTGGATCAAAGTTATCATGTTTAGGTGAGGCCCATGTGGGGAACAGAGTATCCATGTACCATTGATGCCAGGTGGGAAAAGAGTCACAAGGTCCAGACGAGGCCTAAGTGAGGAGTAGATTCACCAGGTCCTGTTGAGGAACAGCTGAGGACCAGTGTCCCCAGCTCCGGGTGAGTCCCAGAGGGGTACCAGAGTCACCCGGTTCTGGTGATATCAAGGTGGGGACCAGAGTCACCACGTCAGTGTGAGGCCCAGAGGGGGACTAGAATCACTAGGTCCAGGTGAGGCCCCGATGTGGAACTGAGAAACCAGGTCCCATGATGCCCATATGAGGACCTGAGTCACCAGGTCCAGGTGAGGTCTCTGTGGGAACCAGTCACCTCATCCAGGTGAGGTCGAGGTGGGACCACAGTCACAAGGTTCAGGTGATGCGCAGGTGGCAACAGGATTCACCAAGTCCAGGTGAGTCCCAGGTGGCGACCAGTCACCATATCAAGGTGCGGAACAGCTAAGGACCAGATTCTCCAAGCCCAAGTGAAGTCCAACGAGTTACCAGAGTCACCAGGTCAGGGTGAGGCCCAGTTGGGACCAGAGACATGAGGTCCAGGTGAGGCCCCGATGGGAAACACAGTCCCAGGTCCATGTGAGGCCAAACTGAGTACCAGAGTCACCAGATCCAGGTGAGGTCCATGTTAGAAAGAGAGTCACCAGGTCCAGGAGAGGTCCAGAAGGGGACCAGAGTCACCAGATGCAGGTGAAGTCCAGGTGGGGACCAGAGTCACCAGATGCAGGTGAAGCCCAGGTGGGCACAGAGTCACTAGGTCCAGATGAGGCCCAGGTGAGGACCAGAGTTACCAGGTACACGTGAGGCTCCGGTGGGGATCAGAGGCAACAGGTCCATGTGAGGCCGGCTTGGGGACCATGGTCAAGAAGTCTACTTGAGGCCCAAATGTGGAACACAGTAAGCAGGTATAGGTGAGTACGCGGTATGACATGAGTTACCACGTCCAGGTGAGGCCCAGGTGGGGACCAGGATCACAAGATACAGGGTAGGCCCTTGAAAGTACCAGAGTCAACAGTTCGAGGTCAGGCGCAGGTGGGAACCAGGGTCAGCAGGTCCAAGTCAGGCCAAAGTGGGGTTCACAGTCACTAGGGTACGGTGAGACCCAGAGGTTGATCAGAATCACCTGGTCTAGGTGACGTCCAGTTGTGGAACACAGTCACCGCGTCCCAATTTTGCGCAGTTGAGGACCATGGTCAACAGGGCCAGGTGAGGCCCAGATGGAGACCGGAGTCCCCAAAGCGGGTGAAGCCCAGGTGGGGACCACAGTCACCAGATCCAGGGTAGTCTCAGGTGCAGACCAGAATGACCAGGTCCACTTGAGGTGCAGGTGGCAACCACACTCACCAGGTCCCTGTGAGGCCCTGGTGGGGACCAGAGTCACGAGGTACATGAGAAGCTAGAAACACTGCAGCCACCAGGTCCACATGATGTCCATGTGGGAACGAGAATCACCAGTTACAGGGTAGGACCAGTTGTGGATCCGACTCAGCATGTCCAGGTGAGACCCAGGTGGGAACCAGTGTCACCATGTCCAGGTGTGGCGCAAGTGAAGACCAGAGTTAATAGGTCTGGCTGGGTCACTGTTAGTGAACAGTGTAACCGTATCCTGATGCTACCCAGGTGGGTACCAGAGACACCAGGTCCTGGTGAGGCCCAGGTGGGACCAGAGACATGAGGTCCAGGTGAGGTCCCGATGGGAACCACAGTCACCAGGTCAGGTGAGGCCATGCTTAGGATCAGAGTCACCAGTTACCAGTGAACCCAAGGTGGATCCAGAGTCACCTGGTAAAGAAGAGGCCAAATCAGGACTAGAGTTACCAGGATCAGGTCAGTCCCAGTGGGGAATACAGTAACCATGTCCCGATGATGCCCAGGTAGAACCAGAGTCAACAGGTCCAGATGAGGCACAGTTGGGGAGCATATTCACTAGGTCCCGGTGAGGCCCATGTGAGGACCAGAGTCACCAGGTCTAACTGAGGCCTAGTGGGGTACCAGATTCACCTGGTCTAGGTGACATCCACATGGAGACCAGAGTTACCACGTCAGGGTGAGGCCCAGAGTGGATCCAGAGTCATCATGTCCAGGAGAGGCTCAGGTGTGGTACAGAGTATCCTGTTCATAGTGGTCCACAAGGGAGGACCAGAGTCAGGAGATTGAGCTAGGCCCAGTTAGGATGAGAGTCACCAGTTCCAGGTGAGGCCAAGAAGTAGTCCACAGCAATCAGGTCCAGGTGGGGAACAAAGTCACCAGGACTGGGGGAGGCCCAGATGGGGACCACATTCACCCGGTCCAGGTGATGCCCAGGTTGTGACCAGAGTTACCAGTTCTGAGTGAGGACCAGGTAAGGACCAGATTCACCAGGTCCAAGTGAGGCCCAGGTGGGACCTGTGTCACCAGGTATGGGTGAGGCCCAGGTGGCAAAACCACTCACCAGGTCCAGGTGAGGCCAACCTGCAGGCCATGCAGAGGAACCATGTCCCGATGAAGCCCAGGTAGAGACCAGAGTTACCAGGTCCAGGTGAGGCCAACCTGCAGGCCATGCAGTGGAACCATGTCCCGATGATGCCCAGGTAGGGACCAGAGTCACCAGGTCCAAATGATGCCCAGATCGAATATATTCACTACGTCTTGGTGAGGCCCATTTGAGGACCAGAGTCACCAGATCTGTTTGAGGCCTAGAGGGGTACCAGAATCACCTGGTCCAGGTGGCATCCAGATGGGGACCAGAGTCACCAGGTCAGGGTGAGGCCCAGAGAGGTTCCAGAGTCATCATGTCCAGGTGAGGCTCAGGTGTGGAACACAGTAATCAGGTACCAGTGATGCCCAGGTGAGTTCCAGAGTCACCAAATCTGGGTGACGCGCAGATAGGATCAGAGTCACCAGTTCCAGGTGAGGCAAAAAGAGTCCACAGCAATCAGGTCCAAGTGGGGAACAAAGTCACCAGGACTGTGTGAGGCCCAGATGGGGACCAGATTCACCAGGCCCAGGATAGGCCAAGGTGGTGACCAGATTCCCCGGGTCTGGGAGAGGACCAGGTAAGGACCAGATTCACCAGGTCCAAGAGGCCCACGGGGAGACCTGAGTCACCAGGTATGGGTGAGGCCCTGGTGGCAAACCCTACTCACCAGGTCCAGGTGAGGTCAACATGCAGGCCAGAGTCACCAGATCCAGGTGAGGCCCTAGTGGGTACCGGAGTCACCAGGTAAATGTGAGTCTACAAGAACACCACAGTCACCAGGTCCAGGTGTGGTTCATGTGGGAACGAGATTCACCTGGTCCAGTTGAGACACAGGTGGGGACCACAGTCACCAAGTCCAGATTGAGGCCTAGGTGGGGGGACCAGATTCATCAGGACCAGTTGAGGCCAAAGTGTTGAGCAAAGTTATCATGTCCAGTTGAGACCTAGGTGGAGAACAGAGTAACCATGTCCCAGTGATGACAGTTGGAAAAGAGTCACAAGGTCCGGATGAGGCCTAAGTGAGGAGTAGATTCACCAGGTCCTGGTGAGGCCCATTTGAGGACCAGTGTCCCCAGCTCTGGGTGAGTCCCAGAAGGAGAGCAGAGTCACGCGGTTCTGGAGATATCGAGGTGGGGACCACAGTCACCACGTCAGGGTGAGGCCCAGAGGGGGACGAGAATCACTAGGTCCAGGTGAGACCCCAATGTGGACCTGAGAAACCAGGCCCCATGATGCCCATATGAGGACCTGAGTCACCAGGTCCAGGTGAGGCCCAGGTGGGACCACAGTCACAAGGTCCAGGTGAGGCCAAGGTATATAAGAGAGTATCCAGGTCCCAATGATGCCCAGGTAAGGACCAGAGTCAACAGGTCCAGGAGAGGCCCAAATATGGATCAGAGTCATTGTGTTCTAAGTGAGACCAGAAGGAGACCACAGGAACCAGGACCAGGAGAGCGCCATATGGGAACCAGAGCCACCAGATCTAGGTGAGGTCCAGGTGGGACCACAGTCACAAGGTCCAGGTGAGGCGCAGGTGGCAACAGGATTCACCAAGTCCAGGTGAGCCCCAAGTGGCGACCTGTCACCAGATCCAGGTGTGGACCAGCTAAGGACCAGATTCACCAGGCCCAAGTGAAAACCAAGGGGTGACCAGAGTCACCAGGTAAGGGTGAGGCCCAGTTAGCATCAGAGTCAGCAGTTCCAGGTTAGCCATGAAGGAGTCCACAGCAATCAGGTCCAGGTGGGGAAGAAAGTCAACAGGAATGGGTGACGCCCAGATGGGGACCAGATTCACCAGGCCCAGGTGATTCCCATGTGGTGACCAGAGTTATCAGTTCCGGGTGACCACCAGGTAAGGACCAGATTCACCAGGTCCAAGAGGCTCACATGGGGACCTGAGTCACCAGGTATGGGTGAGGCCCTAGAGGCAACCCACTCACCAGGTCCAGGTGAGGCCAACCTGTAGGCCAGAGTCACCAGATCCAGGTGAGTCCCTAGTGGGGACCGGAGTCACCAGGTAAATGTGAGTCTACAAGAACACCACAGTCACCAGGTCCAGGTGTGGTTCATGTGGGAACGAGAGTCACCAGGTCCAGGTGAGACCCAGGTGGGGACTATAGTCCCCAGGTCCAGATTGAGGACTAGGTAGGGGGACCAGAGTCATCAGGACTTGTTGATGCCAAAGTGTGGAGCAAAGTAATCATGTCCAGGTGAGACCCAGGTGGGAAACAGAGTAACCATGTCCCATTGATGCCAGGTGGGAAAAGAGTCACAAGGTCCAGACGAGGCCTAAGTGAGGAGTAGATTCACCAGGTCCTGTTGAGGCCCAGCTGAGGACAAGTGTCGACAGCCCCGGGTGATTCCCAGAGGGGGACCAGAGTCTCCCGGTCCTGGTGATATCCAGGTGGGGACCAGAGTCAGAGTCGTCCAGGTGAGGCCCCGATGTGGAACTCAGAAACCAGGTCCCATGATGCCCATATGAGGACCTGAGTCACCAGGTCCAGGTGAGGTCCCTGTGGGAACCAGTCACCTCGTCCATGTGAGGCCCAGGTGGGATCACAGTCACCAGGTCCAGGGGAGGCCAAGGTATATAAGAGAGTATCCAGGTCCCAGTGATTCCCATGTAGAACCAGAGTCACCAGATCCAGATGAGGCGCAGGTGGGGAGCATGTTCACTAGGTCCCCGTGAGGCCCAGTTCAGGACCAGAGTCACCAGGTCAAGTTGAGTCCTAGAGGGATACCAGATTCACCTAGTCTAGGTGACATCCTGATGGGGACCAGAGTCAACATGTCAGGGTGATGCCCAGAGGGGATCCAGAGTCATCATGTCCAGGTGAGGCTCAGGTGTGGAACAGAGTATCCAGGTCCTAATGGTCCATAGGTGAGGACCAGAGTCACCAGATCTGGGTGAGGCCCAGTAAGGATCAGAGTCACCAGTTCCAGGTGAAGCCAAGAAGGAGTCCAAAGCAATCAGGTCCAGGTGGGGTGAAAAGTCACCAGGACTGGATGAGGACCAGATGGGGACCAGATTAACCAGGTTCATGTGATTCCCAGGTGGTGACCCGAGTTAGGAGTTCCGGGTGAGGACCAGGTAAGGACCAGATTCACCACGTCCAAGTGAGGCCCACGTGTGGACCTGTGTCCACAGGTATGGGTGAGCCCCAGGTGGCAACCCCTCTCCCTAGGTCCAGGTGAGGCCAACCTGGAGGCCATGCAGAGGAACCGTGTCCCGATGATGCCCAGGTAGGGACCAGAGTTACCAGGTCCAGCTGAGGCCAACCTACAGGCCATGCAGTGGATCCATGTCCCGATGATGCCCAGGTAGGGACCAGAGTCACCAGGTCCAAATGAGGCCCAGATGGAGCATATTCAATAGGTCCAGGTGAGGCCCAGTTGAGGACCATAGTCACCAGAACTGGTTGAGGCCGAGAGGGGTACCAGAATCACCTGGTCCATGTGACATCCAGATGGAGACCAGAGTCACCAGGTCAGGGTTAGGCCCAGAGTGGTTCGAGAGTCCAGAGCCTCATGTCCAGGTGAGGCTCAGGTGTGGAACAGAGTCACCAGGTACCAATGATGCCCAGGTGAGGACCAGAGTCACCAGGTCTGGGTGACAAGCAGATAGGATCAGAGTCACCAGGTCCAGGTGAGGCCATGAAAGAGTCCACAGCAATCAGGTCAAGGTGGGGAACAAAGTCACCAGGACTGAGTGAGGCCCAGATGGGGACCGGAATCACCAGGTCCAGGTGAGGCCCACGTGGTGACCAGAGTCCCCGGGTCTGGGAGAGGACAAGGTAAGGACCAGATTCACCAGGTCCAAGAGGCACAGGTGGAGACGTGAGTCACCAAGTATGGGTGAGACCCAAGTGGCATCCCCACTAACCAGGTCCATGTGAGGCCACCCTGCAGGCCAAGTCACCCGATTCACGTGAGGCCCTAGTGGGGACTGGAGTCACCAGTTAAAAGTGATTCTACAAGAACAACCCAGTCACCAGGTACCTGTAGTGGTTCATGTGGTAACGAGAGTCACCAGGTCCAGGTGAGACCCAGTTGGGGACGACAGTCACCAGGTCCAGATTGAGGCCTAGGTTGGGGGACGAGAGTCATCAGGACCAGTTGAGGCCAAAGTGTGCAGCAAAGTTATCATGTCCAGGTGAGGCCCAGGTGGGGAACAGAGTAACCATGTCCCATTGATGCCAGGTGGGAAAAGAGTCACAAGGTCCAGACGAAGCCTAAGATTGGAGTAGATTCACCAGGTCCTGTTGAGACCCAGCTGAGGACCAGTGTCCCCAGCTCCGGTTGTGTCACCCGGTACTGGTGATATCCATGTGGGGACCAGAGTCACCAGAACTGGGTGAGGCCCAGTTAGGATCAGTGTCACCAGTTCCAGTTGAGGCCAAGAAGGAGTCCACAGCAATCAGGTCCAGGTGGGGAAGAAAGGCAACAGGACTGTGTAGGCCCAGATGGGGACCAGATTCACCAGGTCCAGGTGATTCCCAGGTGGTGACCAGGGTTACCAGGTCCGGGTGAGGACCAGGTATGACCAGATTCACCAGGTCCAAGTGAGGCCCACGTGGGGACCTGTGTCACCAGGTATGGGTGAGCACCAGGTGGCAACCCCACTCACTAGGGCCAGGTGAGGCCAACCTGGAGGCCATGCAGAGGAACCGTGTCCCGGTGATGCCCAGGTAGGGACCAGAGTTACCAGGTCCATCTGAGGCCAACCTGCGGGCCATGCAGTGGATCCATGTCCCGATGATGCCCAGGTAGTGACCAGAGTCACCAGGTCCAAATGAGGCCCAGATGGAGCATATTCAATAGGTCCAGGTGAGGTCTAGTTGAGGACCAGAGTCACCAGAACTGGTTGAGGCCTAGAGGGGTACCAGAATCACCTGGTCCATGTGACATCCAGATGGAGACCAGAGTCACCAGGTCATGGTTAGGCCCAGAGTGGTTCCAGAGTCCAGAGCCTCATGTCCAGGTGAGGCTCAGGTGTGGAACAGAGTCACCAGGTACCAATGATGCCCAGGTGAGGACCAGAGTCACCAGGTCTGGCTGACACGAAGATAGGATCAGAGTCACCAGGTCCAGGTGAGGCCATGAAAGAGTCCACAGCAATCAGGTCAAGGTGGGGAACAAAGTCACCAGGACTGAGTGAGGCCAAGATGGGGACCAGATTCACCAGGTCCAGGTGAGGCCCAGGTGGTGACCAGAGTCCCCGGGTCTGGGAGAGGACCAGGTAAGGACCAGATTCACCAGGTAGAAGAGGCCCACATGGGGACCTGAGTCACCAATTATGGGTGAGGCCCAGGTGGCATCCCCACTAACCAGGTCCATGTGAGGCCAACCTGCAGGCCAAGTCACCCGATCCACGTGAGGAACTAGTGGGGACTGGAGTCACCAGTTAAAAATGTTTCTACAAAAACAACACAGTCACCAGATCCTGGTGTGGTTCATGTGGGATCGAGAGTCACCAGGTCCAGGTGAGACCCAGGTGGGGACCACAGTCACCAGGTCCAGGTGAGGCCCAGGTGGGACCACAGTCACCAGGACCAGGTGAGGCCTAGGTCGGGGGACCAGAGTCATCAGGACTAGTTGAGGCCAAAGTGTGGAGCAAAGTTATCAGGACCATGTGAGGCCCAGTTGTGGAAGAGTAACCATGTCCCATTGATGGCAGGTGGGAAAAGAGTCACAAGGTCCAGACGAGGCCTTAGTGTGGAGTAGATTCACCAGGTCCTGTTGAGGCCCAGTTGAGGACCAGTGTCCCCAGCTCCGGGTGAGTCCCAGAGGGGGACCAGTGTCACCCGGTTCTGGTGATATCCAGGTGGGGACCAGAGTCACCACGTCAGGGTGAGGCCCAGAGGTGGACTAGAATCACTAGGTCCAGATGAGACCCCGATGTGGAACTGAGAACCCTGGTCCCGTGATGCCCATATGAGGACCTGAGTCACCAGGTCCAGGTGAGGTCCCTGTGGGAACCAGTCACCTCGTCCAGGTGAGGCCCAGGTGGGACCACAGTCACCAGGTCCAGGTGAGGCCCAGGTATATAGAGAGTATCCAGGTCCCAATGATACCCAGGTAAGGACCAGAGTCAACAGGTCCATGAGAGGCCCAAATATGGATCAGAGTCATTGTGTTCCAGGTGAGGCCAGAAGGAGACCACAGGAACCAGGTCCAGGAGAGCCCCATATGGGAACCAGAGCCAACAGATCAGGGTGAGGTCCAGTTGTGACCACAGTCAGAAGGTCCAGGTGAGGCGCAGGTGGCAACAGGATTCACCAAGTCCAGGTCAGGCCCAGGTGGCCACCAGTCACCAGATCCAGATGCGGACCAGCTAAGGACCAGATTCACGAGGCCCAAGTGAAGCCCAAGGGGTGACCAGAGTCACCAGGTAAGGGTGAGGCCCAGAGGGGAACCAGAGTAAGCAGTTTAGTTTGAGGCCCAGAATGGGACCAGAGGTCCCTGGTCAAAGGTAGGCCCAGGTGTGGCATAGAGTATCCAGGTCCCAATGATGCCTGGGTGAGGACCAGAGTCACTAGGGCCATGCAAGCTCAGATGGGGAACAGAATCACTAGGTCCTGGTGAGGCATAGAATAAGACCACAATCACCAGTATCAGGTGAGCCCCTTGTTGGAACCAGAGCCACTCTATCCAGCTGAGTAACAGGTCCATGTGAGCCCCACGTCAGGACCAGATGCATCAGGTCGAATTGAGGCATAGATCGGGACAAGAGTCACGAGGTCTGCGTGCGGGCTAGGTGGTGCAAGATTCAGCAGTTCTGAGTTAAGTCAAAGTGGGGACGAGAGACACCAGGTCCAGGTGAGGCCAAACTGAGGACCAGAGTCACCAGATCCAGGTGAGGTCCATGTTGGAAAGAGAGTCACCAGGTCAAGGAGAGGTCCAGGTGGGGACCAGAGTCACCAGATCCAGGTGAAGTCCAGGTGGGGACCAGAGTCACCAGATCCAGGTGAAGCCCAGGTGGGGACCAGACTCACTAGGTCCTGATTAGACCCAGGTGAGGATCAGAGTTACCAGATACACGTGAGCCCCCGGCGGGGATCAGAGCCAAAAGGTCCAGGTGAGGCCGGCTTGGGGACCATGGTAAACAGGTCTACCTGAGGCTCAGGTGTGGAACACAGTAATCATGTCCAGGTGAGTCCCCGGTGGTGACAAGAGTCACCACGTCCAGTTGAGGCCCAATTGGGGACCAGGATCACCAGGTACAGGGGAGGCCCTTGAGAGAACCAGAGTCAACAGTTCGAAGTCACGCGCAGGTTGCAACCAGGGTCAGCAGGTCCAAGTCAGGCCAAAGTGGGGTTCACAGTCACTAGGGCATAGTGAGACCCAGAGGGGGACCAGAGTCAACTTGTCCAGGTGAGGTCCAGTTGTGGAACACACTCACCGTGTCCCAATTTTGCCCAGTTGAGGACCATGGTCAACAGGGCCAGGTGAGGCCCAGATGGGGACCGGAGTCCCCAAATTCAGGTGACGCCCAGGTGGGGACCACAGTCACCAGATCCAGGGTAGTCTCAGGTGGACACCAGAATCACCAGGTCCTGGTGAGATGCAGGTGGCAACCACACTCACCAAGTCCCGGTGAGGCCCTGGTGGGGACCAGAGTCACGAGGTACATGAGAAGCTAGAAACACTGCAGCCACCAGGTCCACATGATGTCCATGAGGGAACGAGAATTACAAGTTACAGGTGAGGACCAGGTGGGGATCTGAGTCACCATGTCCAGGTGAGACCATGGTGGGAACCAGTGTCACCATGTCCAAGTGTGGACCAGGTGAAGACGAGAGTTAATAGGTCCGGCCGGGTCACTGTTAGTGAACAGTGTAACCATATCCTGATGCTACTCATGTGTGTACCAGATACAAGGTCCTGGTGAGTCCCAGTTGGGACCAGAGACATGAGGACCAGGTGAGGTACCGATGGAAACCACAGTCACCAGGTCAGGTGAGGCATGCTTATGATCAGAGTCACCACTTACAGGTGATGTCCAGGTGGAGCCAGAGTCACATGGCACAGAAGAAGCGAAAGTCAGGACCAGAGTTACCACGATCAGGTCAGTCCCACTGGGAATAGAGTAACCACGTCCCGATGATGCCCAGGTAGAACCACAGTTACCAGGTCCAGGTGCGGCCAACCTAAAGGCCATGCAGTGGAACCATGTCCCGATGATGCCCAGGTAGGGAAGAGAGTCACCAGGTCCAAATGAGTCCAGATGGAGCATATTGAATAGGTCCACGTGAGGCCCAGTTGAGGTCCACAGTCACCAGATCCAGGTGAAGCCAAGGTGGGGACCAGAGTCACTAGGTCCAGATGAGGCCCAAGTGAGGACCAGTGTTACCAGGTACACGTGATACCCCGGTGGGAATCAGAGGAAACAGGTCCATATGAGGCCGGCTTCGGTACCATGGTCAACAGGACTACTTGAGGCCCATGTGTGGAACACAGTAACCAGGTCCAGGTGAGTCCCCTGTGGTGACAAGGGTCACCACGTCCAGGTGAGTCCCAGGGGGGGACCAGGATCACCAGGTACAGGGGAAGCCCTTGAATGAACCAGAGTCAACAGTTCGAGGACAGGCGCAGGTGTCAACCAGGGTCAGCAGGTCCAAGTCAGGCCAAAGTGTGGTTCACAGTCACTAGGGCACGGTGAGACCCAGAGGGGGACCAGAGTCACCTGGTCCAGGTGAGGTCCAGGGGTGGAACACAGTCACCGGATCCCAATTTTGGCAGTTGAGGACCATGGTTGACAGGGCCAGGTGAGGCCCAGATTGGTGATCCTCAATTTGGATCAGATTCACCAGTTCCAGTTGAGGCAAAGAAGGAGTCCACAGCAATCATGTCCAGATTGACGCCTAGGTCGGGGGACCAGAGTCATCAGGACTAGTTGAGACCAAAATGTGGAGCAAAGTTATCATGTCCAGGTGAGGCCCAGGTGGGGAACAGAGTAACCATGTCCCATTGATGCCAGGTGGGAAAAGAGCCACAAGGTCCAGACGAGGCCTAAGTGAGGAGCAGATTCACCAGGTCCTGTTGAGGTCCAGTTGAGGACCAGTGTCCCCAGCTCCGGGTGAGTCCCAGAGGGGGACCAGAGTCACCCGGTTCTGGTGATATCCAATTGGGGACCAGAGTCACCACGTCAGGGTGAGGACCATAATGTGACGAGAATCACTAGGTCCAGGTGAGGTCCCGATGTGGAACTGAGAAACCAGGTCCCATGATGCCCATATGAGGACCTGAGTCACCAGGTCCAGGTGAGGTCCCTGTGGGAACCAGTCACCTCGTCCAGGTGAGACCCAGGTGGGACCACAGTCACCAGTATCATGTGATCCCCTTGTGGGAACCAGAGCCACTCTATCCAGCTGAGTCCCAGGTCCATGTGAGGCCCACGTGAGGAGCAGATTCAATAGGTCGAATTGAGGCATAGCTGGGGACAAGAGTCACCAGGTCTGGGTGCGGCCTACGTGGGTCAAGATTCAGCAGTTCTGAGTTAGGTCAAAGTGGGCACGAGAGACACCAGGTCCAGGTGAGGCCAAACTGAGGACCAGAGTCACCAGATCCAGGTGAGGTCCAGGTGGGGACCAGAGTCACCAGATCCAGGTGAAGCCCAGGTGGGGACCAGAGTCACTAGGTCCAGATGAGCCCCAGGTGAGGACCAGAGTTACCAGGTACACGTGAGTCCCCAGTGGGGATCGGAGGCAACAGGTCCATGTGAGGCCGGCTTGGGGAACATGGTCAACAGGTCTACTTGAGGCCCAGGTGTGGAACACAGTAAGCAGGTCCTGGTGAGTCCCCATTGGTGACAGGAGTCACCACGTCCAGGTGTGAGCCAGGTCCGACCTGGATCACCAGGTCCAGGGAAGGCCCTTGAAAGAACCAGAGTCAACAGTTCGAGGTCAGGCGCAGGTGGCAACCAGGGTCAGCAGGTCCAAGTCAGGCCAAAGTGGGGTTCACAGTCACTAGGGCACGGTGAAACCCAGAGTGGGACCAGAGTCACCTGGTCCAGGTGAGGTCCAGTTGTGGAACACAGCCACCGGGTCCCAATTTTGCACAGTTGAGGACCATGGTCAACAGGGCCAGGTGAGGCCCAGATGGGGACCGGCAGTCCCCAAATCCAGGTTAAGCCCAGGTGGGGACCACAGACACCAGATCCAGGGTAGTCTCAGGTGCAGACCAGAATCACCAGGTCCATGTGAGGTGCAGGTGGCAACCACACTCACCCGGTCCCGGAGAGGCCCCGGTGGGGACCAGAGACACGACGTACATGAGAAGCTAGAAACACTGCAGCCACCAGGTCCACATGATGTCCATGTGGGAATGAAAATCACCAGTTACAGGTGAGGACCAGGTGGGGATCCGACTCACCATGTCCAGATGAGACCCAGGTGGTAACCAGTGTCACCATGTCCTCGTGTGCCCCAGGTGAAGACCAGAGTTATTAGGTCCGCCTGGATGAGTGTTAGTGAACAGTGTAACCATATCCTGATGCTACCCAGGTGGGTACCAGAGACACCAGGTCCTGATGAGGCCCAGGTGTAACCAGAGACATGAGGTCCAAGTGAGGTCCCGATGGGAACCACAGTCACCAGGTCAGGTGAGCCCATGCTTAGGATCAGAGTTACCAGGTACAGGTGAGGCCCAGGTGGAGCCAGAGTCACCTGGTACAGAAGAGGCCAAAGTCAGGACCAGAGTTACCAGGATCAGGTCAGTCCCAGTGGGTAATACAGTAACCATGTCCCAATGATGCCCAGGTAGAATCAGAGTCACCAGGTCCAGCGAGGCACAGGTGGGTAGAATATTCACTAGGTCCCCGTGAGGCCCAGTTGAGGACCAGAGTCACCAGGTCAAGTTGAGGCCTAGAGGGATACCAGATTCACCTGGTCTAGGTGACATTGGGATGGGGACCAGAGTCATCATGTCATGGTGAGGCCCTGAGGGGATCCAGAGTCATCATGTCCAGGTGAGGTTCAGGTGTGGAACAGAGTATCCAGGTCATAATGGTCCATAGGAGAGGACCAGAGTCACCAGATCTGGGTGAGGCCCACTTAGGATCAGAGTCACCAGTTCCAGGTGAGTCCAAGAAAGAATCCACAGCAATCAGGTCCAGGTGGGGTGATAAATTCACCAGGATTGGATGTGGACCAGATGGGGACCAAATTAACCTGGTTCAGGTGATTCCCAGGTGGTTAACCGAGTTAGCAGTTTCGGGTGAGGACCAGGTAAGGACCAGATTCACCAGGTCCAAGTGAGGCCCAGGTGGGGACCTGTGTCACCAGGCATGGGTGAGGCCAAGGTGGCAACGCCACTCACCAGGTCCAGGTGAGTCCAATCTACAGGCCATGCAGAGGAACAATGTCCCGATGATGCCCAGGTAGGAACTAGAGTTACCGGGTCCAGGTGAGGCCAACCTGCAGGCATGTGTGGAACCATGTCCCGATGATGCCCAGGTAGGGACCAGAGTTACCAGGTCCAGGTGAGGCCAACCTGCAAGTCATGCAGTGGAACCATGTCCCGATGAGGCCCAGGTAGTGACAGAGTCACCAGGTGCAAATTTGGCCCAGATGGAGCATATTCACTAGGTCCAGGTGAGGTCCAGTGGAGGACCAGAGTCACCAGAATTGGTTGAGGTCTAGAGGGGTACGAGAATCACCTGGTCCAGGTGACTTCCAGATGGGACCAGAGTCACCAGGTCAGGATGAGGCCCAGAGAGGTTCCAGAGTCATCATGTCCAGGTGAGGCTCAGGTGTGGAACAGAGTCACCAGGTACCAAAAATGCCCAGGGGAGGACCAGCGTCACCAGGTCTCGGTGACGGGCAGATAGGATCAGAGTCACCAGTTCCAGGTGAGGCGAAGAAAGAGTCCACAGCAATCAGATACAGGTGGGGAACAAATTCAACAGGCCTGGGTGAGGCCCAGATGGGGATCAGATTCACCATGTCTAGGTAGGCTCAGGTGGTGACCAGAGACCCCGGGGCTGGGAGACGACCAGGTAAGGACCAGATACCAGGTCTAAGAGGCCCACGAGGGGACCTGACTCACCAGGTATGGGTGAGGCCCAGGTGGCAACCCCACTCACCATGTCCAGGTTAGGCCAACCTGCATGTCAAAGTCACCAGATCCACGTGAGGCCCTAGTCGGCACCGGAGAAGGCAGGTAAAAGTGAGTCTACAAGAACACCACAGTCACCAGGACCAGGTGTGGTTCATGTGGGAACGAGAGTCACCAGTTCCAGGTGAGACCCAGTTGGGGACGACAGTCACCAGGTCCAGATTGAGGCCTAGGTTGGGGGACGAGAGTCATCAAGACCAGTTGAGGCCAAAGTGTGCAGCAAAGTTATCATGTCCAGGTGAGGCCCAGATGGGGAACAGAGTAACCATATCCCAATAATGCCAGGTGGGAAAATAGTCACAAGGTCCAGACGAAGCCTAAGTTTGGAGTAGATTCATCAGGTCCTGTTGAGGCCCAGCTGAGGACCAGTGTCCCCAGCTCCGGGTGTGTCACCCGGTTCTGGTGATATCCAGGTGGGGACCAGTGTCACAAGTCAGGGTGAGGCCCAGTGGGGGACGAGAATCACTAGGTCCAGGTGAGGCCCCAATGTGGAACTGTGAAACCAGGTCCCAAGATTCCCATATGAGGACCTGCGTCACCAGGTCGAGGTGATGTCCCTGTGGGAACCAGTCACCCCGTCCAGGTGAGGCCCGGGTGGGACCACAGTCACCAGGTCCTGGTGAGGCCCAGGTACATAAGAGAGTATCCAGGTCCCAATGATGCCCAGGTAAGGACTAGAGTCAACAGGTCCAGGAGAGGCCCAAATATGGATCAGAGTCATTGTGTTCCAGGTGAGGCCATATGGAGACCACAGGAACCAGGTCCAGGAGAGGCCCATATGGGAACCAGAGCCACCAGATCCAGGTGAGTTCCAGGTGGGACCACAGTCACAAGGTCCAGGTGAGGCGCTTGCGGCAACAGGATTCACCAAGTCCAGGTGAGGCCAGGGGGCGACCAGTCACCAGATCCAAATGTGGACCAGCTAAGGACCAGATTCACCAGGCCCAAGTGAAGCCCAAGGGGTGACCAGAGTCACCAGGTAAGGGTGAGGCCCAGAGGGGAACCAGAGTAACCAGTTTAGTTTGAGGCCCAGAATGGGACCAGTGGTCCCGGGTCAAAGTGAGCCCTAGGTGTGGAATAGAGGATCCAGGTCCCAATGATGCCTCGGTGAGGACCAGAGTCACTAGGGCCATGCAGGCCCAGATGGGGAACAGAATCAGTACATCCTGGTGAGGCATAGAATAAGACCACAATCACCAGTATCAGGTGTGCCCCTTGTGGGAACCAGATCCACTCTATCCAGGTGAGTCCCAGGTCCATGTGAGGCCCACGTGAGGACCAGATTCATCAGGTCGAATTGAGGCATAGCTGGGGACAAGAGTCATCAGCTCTGGGTGCGGCCTAGGTGGGGCAAGATTCAGCATTTCTGAGTTAGGTCAAAGTGGGGACGAGAGACACCAGTACAGGTGAGGCCAAACTGAGACCAGAGTCACCAGATCCAGGTGAGGTCCATGTTGGAAAGAGAGTCACCAGGTCCAGGAGTGGTCCAGGTGTGGAACAGAGTCACCAGATCGAGGTGAAGTCCAGGTGGGGAGGAGAGTCTCCAGATCCAGGTGAAGCCCAGGTGGGGACCAGAGTCACTAGGTCCAGATGAGGCCCAGGTGAAGATCAGAGTTAACAGGTACACGTGAGGCCCCGGCGGGGATCACAGCCAAAATGCCACGTGAGGCCGGCTAGGGGACTATGGTCAACAGGTCTACTTGAGGCCCAGGTGTGGAACACTGTAAGCCTGTCTAGGTGAGTCCCCAGTAGTGACAAGAGTCACCAAGTCCAGTTGAGTCCAAATTGGGGACTAGGATCACCAGGTACAGGGGAGGCCTTTGAAAGAACCTGAGTCAACAGTTCGAGGTCAGGCGCAGGTGGCAACCAGGGTCAGCACGTCCAAGTCAGGCTAAAGTTGGGTTCACAGTCACTAGGGCACGGTGAGACCCAGAGGGGGACCAGAGTCACGTGGTCCATGTGAGGTCCAGTTGTGGAACACAGTCACCGGGTCTCAATTTTGTCCAGTTGAAGACCATGGACAACAGGGCCAGGTGAGGCCCGGATTGGGACCGGAGACCCCAAATCCAGGTGAAGCCCAGGTGGGGACCACAGTCACAAGATCCAGGGTAGTCTCAGGTGCAGACCAGAATCACCAGGTCCTGGTGAGGTGCAGGTGGCAACCACACACACCAGGTCCCGGTGAGGCCCTGGTGCGGACCAGATGCTCGAGGTACATGAGAAGTTAGAAACCCTGCAGCCACCAGTTCCACATAATGTCCATGTGGGAATGAGAATCACCAGTTACAGGTGAGGACCAGGTGGGGATCTGACTCACCATGTCCAGGTGAGACCCTGGTGGGAACCAGTGTCACCATGTTCAGGTGTGGACCAGGTCAAGACCAGAGTTAACAGGTCCGGCTGGGTCACTATTAGTGAACAGTGTAACCGTATCCTGATGCTACCAAGGTGGATACCAGAGACACCAGGTCCTGGTGAGGCCCAGTTTGGACCAGAGACATGAGGTCCAGGTGAGGTTCCGATGGGAACCACAGTCACCAGGTCAGGTGAGGCCATGCTTAGGATCAGAGTCACCAGTTCCAGGTGAGGCCCAGGTGAAGCCAGAGTCACCTGGTACAGAAGAGGCCAGTCAGGACCAGAGTTACCAGGATCAGGTCACTCCAAGTGGGAATAGAGTAACCATGTCCCGATGATGCCCAGGTAGAACCAGAGTCACCAGGCCCAGATGTGGCGCAGGTGGGGAGCATGTTCACTAGGTCCCGTTGAGGCCCAGTTGAGGACCAGAGTCACCACGTCTAGGTGAGGCCTAGAGGGGTACCAGATTCACCTGGTCTGGTGACATCCAGATGGGGACCAGAGTCCCCATGTCAGGCTGAGGCCCAGAGGGGATCCAGTGTCAACATATTCAGGTGAGGCTCAGGTGTGGAACAGAGTATCCAGGTCATAATGGTCCACAGGTGAGGACCAGAGTCACCAGATCTGGGTGAAGCCCAGTTAGCATCAGAGTCAGCAGTTCCAGGTTAGCCAAGAAGGAGTCCACAGCAATCAGGTCCAGGTGGAGAAGAAAGTCAACAGGACTGGGTGAGGCCGAGATGGGGACCAGATTCACCAGGCTCAGGTGATTCCCATGTGGTGACCAGAGTTACCAGTTCCGGGTGACCACCAGGTAAGGACCAGATTCACCAGGTCCAAGTGAGGCCCACGTGGGGACCTGTTTCACTAGGCAAGGGTGAGACCCAGGTGAGAAACCCACTCACCAGGTCCAGGTGAGGCCAACCTGCAGGCCATGCAGAGGAACCAGGTCCCAATGATGCCCAGGTAGGGACGAGAGTTACCAGGTCCAGGTGAGGCCAACCTACAGGCCATGCAGTGGAACCATGTCCCGATGATGCCCAGGTAGGGACCAGAGTCACCAGGTCCAAAGGAGGCCCAGATGGAGCATATTCACTAGGTCCAGGTGAGGCCCAGTTGAGGACCAGAGTCACCAGACCTGGTTGAGGCCCAGAGGGGTACCATAATCCCCTGGTCCAGGTGACATTCATATGGGGACTAGAGTCACCAGGTCAGGTTGATAGCCAGGGAGATCCAAAGTCATCATGTCCAGGGGAGCCTCAGGTGTGGAACAGAGTCACCAGGACCAATGATGCCCAGGTGAGGACCAGAGTAACCACGTACACGTGAGGCCCCGGTGGGGATCAGAGGCAACAGGTCCATGTGAGGTAGGCTTGGGGACCATGGTCAACAGGTTTATTGAGGCCCAGGTGTGGAACACAGTAAGCAGGTCCAGTTGAGTCCCCAGTGGTGACAAGAGTCACCACGTCCAGGTGAGGCCCGGTGGGGACCCGGATCACCAGGTACAGGGGAGGCCCTTGAAAGAACCAGAGTCAACAGTTCGACGTCAGTCGCAGGTGGGAACCAGGGTCAGCAGGTCCAAGTCAGGCCAAAGTGGGTTTCACAGTCACTAGGGCACGGTGAGACCTAGAGGGGAAACAGAGTCACGTGGTCCAGGTGAGTTCCAGTTGTGGAACACAGTCACCGCGTCCCAATTTTGCCCAGTTGTGGACCATGGTCAACAGGGCCATGTGAGCCCCAGATGGGGACCGGAGTCCCCAAATCCAGGTGAAGCTCAGGTGGGGACCACAGTCACTAGATCCAGGGTAGTCTCAGGTGCAGACCAGAATCACCAGGTGCAGGTGAGATGCAGGTGGCAACCACACTGACCAAGTCCCGGTGAGGGCCTGGTGGGGACCAGAGTCACGAGTTACATGAGAAGCTAGAAACACTGAAGCCACCAGGTCCACATGATGTCCATGTGGAAACGAGAATCACCAGTTACAGGTGAGGACCATTGGGGATCTGAGTCACCATGTCCAGGGGAGACCCAGGTGGGAACCAGTGTCACCATGTCCAGGTGTGGCCCAGGTGAAGACCAGAGTTAATAGGTCCGGGTGGGTCACTGTTAGTGAACAGTGTAACCATATCCTGATGCTACCCAGGTGGGTACCAGAGACACCAGGTCCTGGTGAGGCCCAGGTGGGACCAGAGATATGAGGTCCAGGTGAGGTCCCGATGGGAACCACAGTCACCAGGTCAGTTGAGGCCATGCTTAGAATCAGAGTCACCAGTTACAGGTGAGGCCCAGTTAGAGCCAGAATCACCTGGTACAGAGACGCCAAAGTCAGGACCAGAGTTACCAGGATCAGGTCAGTCCCAGTGGGGAATAGAGTAACCATGTCCCGATGATGCCCACGTAGAACCAGAGTCACCATGTCCAGATGAGGCGCAGGTGGGGAGCATATTCACTAGGTCCCGGTGAGGCCCACTTGAGGACTAGAGTCACCAGTTTGGTTGAGGCCTAGAGAGGTACCAGATTCACCTGGTCTAGGTGACATCCAGATGGGGACCAGAATCACCATGTCAGGGGGAGGCCCAGAGTGGATCCAGAGTCATCATGTCCAGGTGAGGCTCAGGTGTGGAAAGAGTATCCAGGTCATAATGATCAACAGGTGAGGACCAGAGTCACCAGATCTGGGTGACGTGCAGATACGATCAGAGTGACCAGTTCCAGGTGAGGCCAATAAGGAGACCACAACAATCAGGTCCAGGTGGCGAACAAAGTCACCAGGAATGGGTGAGGCCCAGATGGGGACCAGATTCACCAGGTCCAGGTGAGGCCCAGGTGGTGAGCAGAGTCCCCGGGTCTGGGAGAGGATAAGGTAAGGACCAGATTAACATGTCAAAGACGCCTACGTGGGGACCTGAGTCACCAGGTTTGGGTGAGGCCCAGGTGGCAACCCCACTCACCAGGTCCAAGTGAGGCCAACCTGCAGGCCAGAGTCACCAGATCCAGGTGAGGCCCTACTGGGGACTGGAATCAGCAGGGAAATGTGAGTCTACAAGTACACCACAGTCACCAGGTCTAGGTGTGCTTCATGTGGGAACGAGAGTCACCAGGTCCAGGTGAGACCCAGGTGGAGACGACAGTCTCCAGGTCCAGATTGAGGCCTCGGTTGGGTGACCAGGGTCATCAGGACCAGTTGAGGCCAAATTGCAGAGCAAAGTTATCATTTCCATGTGAGGCCCAGGTCCGGAACAGAGTAACCATGTCCCATTGTTGCCAGGTGGGAAAAGAGTCACAAGGTCCAGACGAGGCCTAAGTGAGGAGTAGATTCACCGGTCCTGTTGAGGCCGAGTTGAGGATCAGTGTCCCCAGCTCCAGGTGAGTCCCAGAGGGGGACCACTGTCACCCGGTTCTGGTGATATCCAGGTGGGGACCTGAGTCACCACGTCAGGGTGAGGCCCAGAGCGGGACGAGAATCACTAGGTCCAGATGAGGCCCCGATGTGGAACTGAGAAACCAGGTCCCATGATGCCCATATGAGGACCTGAGTAAACAGGTCCTGGTGAGGTCCCTTTGGGAACCAGTCACCTCGTCCAGGTGAGGCCCAGGTGGGACCACAGTCACAATGTCCAGGTGAGTCCCAGGTATATAAGAGAGTATCCAGGTCCCAATGTTGCCCAGGTAAGGAGCAGAGTCAACAGGTCCAGGAGAGGCCCAAATATGAGTCAGAGTCATTGTGTTCCAGGTGAGGCCAGATGGAGACCACAGGAACCAGGTCCAGGAGAGGCCCAATTGGCAACCAGAGCCACCAAATCCAGGTGAGGTCCAGGTGGGACCACAGTCTCAAGGTCCAGGTGAGGCGCTGGTGGCAACAGGATTCACCAAGTCCAGGTGAGAACCAGGTGGGGACCAGTCACCAGATCCAGGTGCGGACCTGCTAAGGACCAGATTCACCAGGCCCAAGTGAAGCCCAAGGGTGACCAGAGTCACCAGGTAAGGGTGAGGCCCAGAGGGGAACCAGAGTAACCAGTTTAGTTTGAGGCCCAGAATGGGACCAGAGGTCCCTGCTCAAAGTGAGGCCCAGGTGTGGAATAGAGTATCGTGTTCCCAATGATGCCTGGGTGAGGACCAGAGTCACTAGGGCCATGCAGGCCCAGATGGGGAACAGAATCTCTAGGTCCTTGTGAGGCATAGAATAAGAACACAGTCACCAGTATCAGGTGAGCCCCTTGTGGGAACCAGAGCCACTCTATCCAGCTGAGTCCCAGGTCCATGTGAGGCCCACGTGAGGACCAGATTCATGAGGTCGAATTGAGGCATAGCTGGGGACAAGAGTCACCAGGTCTGCGTGCGGCCTAAGTGGGGCAAATTCAGCAGTTCTGAGTTAGGTCAAAGTGGCGACGAGCGACACCAGGTCCAGGTGAGGCCAAACTGAGGACCAGAGTCACCAGATCCAGGTGAGGTCCATGTTGGAAAGAGAGACACCAGGTCCAGGAGAGGTCCAGGTGGGGACCAGTGTCACCAGATACAGGTGAAGTCCAGGTGGGGACCAGAGTCTCCAGATCCAGGTGAAGCCCAGGTGGGGACCAGAGTCACTAGGTCCAGATGAGGCCCAGTGAGGATCAGAGTTACCAGGTACAAGTGAAGCCCCAGCGGGGACCAGAGCCAAAAGGTACACGTGAGGCTGGCTTGGGGACCATGGTCAACAGGTCTACATGTGGCCCAGGTGTGGAACACTGTAAGCCTGTCTAGGTGAGTCCCCAGTGGTGACAAGAGTCACCACATCCAGTTGAGGCCCAATTGGGGACCAGGATCACCAGGTACAGGGGAGGCCTTTGAAAGAACCTGAGTCAACAGTTCGAGGTCAGGCGCAGGTGGCAACCAGGGTCAGCAGGTCCAAGTCAGTCCAAAGTTGGGTTCACAGTCACTAGGGCATGGTGAGACCCAGAGGGGGACCAGAGTCACGTGGTCCATGTGAGGTCCAGTTGTGGAACAAAGTCACCGGGTCCCAATTTTGTCCAGTTGAAGACCATGGACAACAGGGCCAGGGGAGGTCCGGATGGGGATCGGAGTCCCCAAATCCAGGTGAGGCCAGGAGCGGACCACAGTCACAAGATCCAGGGTAGTCTCAGGGGCAGACCAGAATCACCAGGTCCTGGTGAGGTGCAGGACGCAACCACACTCACCAGGTCCCGGTGAGGCCCAGGTTCGGACCAGATTCTCGAGGTACATGAGAAGCTAGAAACTCTGCAGCCACCAGTTCCACGTGATGTCCATGTGGGAACGAGAATCACCAGTTACAGATGAGGACCTGGTGGGCATGTGACTCACCATGTCCAGGTGAGACCATGGTGGGAACCAGTGTCACCATGTCCAGGTGTGGACCCGGTGAAGACCAGAGTTAACAGGACTGGCTGGGTCACTGTTAGTGAACAGTGTAACCATATTCTGATGCTACTCAGGTGGGTACCAGATACAAGATCCTGGTGAGGCCCAGGTGGGACCAGAGACATGAGATCCAGGTGAGGTACCGATGGAAACCACAGTCACCAGGTCAGGTGAGGCGATGCTTCGGATCAGAGTCACCACTTACATGTGCGGTCCAGGTGGAGCCAGGGTCAAATGGTACGGAAGAGGCCAAAGTCAGGACCAGAGTTACCACGATCAGGTCAGTCCCACTGGGGAATAGAGTAACCACGTCCCGATGATGCCCAGGTATAACCAGAGTTACCAGGTCCAGGTGCGGCCAACCTGAAGGCCATGTAGTGGAACCATGTCCCGATGATGCCCAGTTAGGGACCAGAGTCACCAGGTCCAAATGAGGCCCAGATGGAGCATATTCACTAGGTCCAGGTGAGGTCTATTTGAGGACCAGAGTCACCAGACCTTGTTGAGGCCTAGAGGGGTACCAGAATCACCTGGTCCAGGTGCCATCCAGATGGGTCCTGAGTCACCAGGTCAGGGTGAGGCCCAGAGAGGTTCCAGAGTCATCATGTCCAGGTGAGGCTCAGGTGTGGAACAGAGTATAGAGGTCATAATGGTCCACAGGTGAGGACCAGAGTCACCAGATCTGGGTGAGGCCCAGTTAGGTTCAGAGTCACCAGTTTCAGTTGAGGCCAAGAGGAGTCCACAGAAATCAGGTCCAGGTGGGGAAGAAAGTCAACAGGACTGGGTGAGGCCCAAAGGGGGACCATATTCACCAGGTCCAGGTGATTCCCAGGAGGTGACCAGGGTTACCAGGTCCGGGTGAGTACCGGGAAAGGACCAGATTCACCAGGTCCAAGTGAGGCCCACGTGGGTACCTGTGACACCAGGTATGGGTGAGCCCCAGGTGGCAAGTCCAGTCACTAGTTCCAGGTGAGGCCAACCTGGAGGCCATGCAGAGGAACCGTGTCCCGGTGATACCCGGGTAGGGTCCAGATTTACCAGGTCCAGCTGAGGCCAACCTGCAGGCCATGCAGTGGATCCATAGCCCGATGATACCCAGGTAGGGACCAGAGTCACCAGGTCCAACTGAGTCCCAGATGGAGCATATTCACTAGGTCCAGGTGAGGCCCAGTTGAGGACCAGAGTCTCCAGACCTGGTTGAGGCCTAGAGGGTTCCCAGAGTCACCTGGTCCCGGTGACATCCAGATGGAGACCAGAGTCACCAGGTCAGGGTTAGGCCCAGAGTGGTTCCAGAGTCATCATGTACAGGTGAGGCTCAGGTGTGGAACAGAGTCACCAGGTACCAATGATGCCCAGGTGAAGACCAGAGTGACCAGGTCTGTGCGACGCGCAGATAGGATCAGAGTCACCAAGTCCAGGTGAGGCCAAGAAAGTGTCCACAGCAATCAGGTCCGGGTGGGGAACAAAGTCACCAGGACTGGGTGAGGCCCAGATGGGGAACAGATTCATTCACCAGGTCCAGGTGAGGCCCAGGTGGTGAGCAGAGTCCCCGGGTCTGGGAGAGGACCAGGTACGGTACAGATTCACCAGGTCCAAGAGGCCCACGTGGTGACCTGAGACACCAGGTATGGGTGATGCCCAGGTGGCAACCCCACTCACCAGGTCCAGGTGAGGCCAACCTGCAGGCCAGAGTCACCAGATCCAGGTGAGGCCCTAGTGGGGACAGGAGTCACCAGGTAAATGTGAGTCTACAAGAACACCACAGTCACCAGGTCCAGGTGTGGTTCATGTGGGAACTTAGTCACCAGGTCCAGGTGAGACCCAGGTGGGGACCACAGTCACCAGGTTCAGATTGAGGACAAGGTGGGGCAACCAGTGTCATCAGAACCAGTTGAGGCCAAAGTGTGGAGCAAAGTTCTCATATCACTGGTGAGGCCCAGGTGTGGAACAGAGTAACAATGTCCCTTTGATGCCAGGTGCGAAAAGAGTCACAAGGTCCAGACGAGGCCTAAGTGAGGAGTAGATTCACCAGGTCCTGTTGAGGCCCAGTTGAAGACCAGTGTAACCAGCTCCGGGGGAGTCCCAGAGGGGGCGAGTCACCCAGTACTGGTGATATCCAGGTGGGGACCAGAGTCACCACGTCAGAGTGAGGCCCACAGCGGGACGAAAATCACTAGGTCCAGGTGAGGCCCTGATGTATAACTAAGAAACCAGGTCCCATGATGCCCGTATGAGGACCTGAATCACCAGGACCAGTTGAGGTCCCTGTGGGAAACTGTCACCTCGTCCAGGTGAGGCCCAGGGGGACCACAGTCACCAGTTCCAGGTTAGGCCCAGGTATATAAGAGTGTATCCAGGTCCCAATGATGCCTAGGTAAGGCCCTGAGTCAACAGGTCCAGGAGAAGCCCAAATATGGATCAGAGTCATTGTGTTCCTGGTGAGGCCAGATGGAGACCACAGGAACCAGGACCAGGAGAGCCCCATATGGGAACCACAGCCACCAGATCCAGGTGAGGTCCAGGTGGGACCAGAGTCACAAGGTCCAGGTGAGGCGCAGGTGGTAACAGGATTCACCAAGTCCAGGTGAGGCCCAGGAGGCGACCAGTCACCAGATCCAGGTGAGGATCAGCTAAGGACCAGATTCACCAGGCCCAGGTGAAGCCCATGGGGTGACCAGCGTCACCAATTAAGGGTGAGGCCCAGAGGGGGACCCAGAGTAACCAGTTTAGTTTGAGGCCCAGAATGGGACCAGAGGTCCCTGGTCAAAGTGAGGCCCAGGTGTGGAGTAGAGTATCCAGGTCCCAATGATGCCTGGGTGAGGACCAGAGTCACTAGGGCCATGCAGGCCCAAATGGGTAACAGAATCACTTGGTCCTGGTGAGGCATAGAATAAGACCACAGTCAGCAGTATCAGGTGACCCCCTTGTGGAAACCAGAGCCACTCTATCCAGCTGAGTCCCAGGTCCATGTGAGGCCCACGTGACTACCAGATTCATCAGGTCGAATTGAGGCATAGTGGGGACAAGAGTCACCAGGTCTGGGTGCAGCCTAGGTGGGGCAAGATTCAGCAGTTCTGAGTTAGATCCAAGTGGGGACGAGAGACACCAGGTCCATGTGAGGCCAAAAAGAGGTCCAGAGTCACCAGATCCAGGTGAGGTCCATGTTGGAACGAGAGTCACCAGGTCCAGGAGAGGTCCAGGTGGGTCCAGAGTCACCAGATCCAGGTGAAGTCCCGGTGGGGACCAGAGTCACCATATCCAAGTGAAGCCCAGGTGGGGACCAGAGTCACTAGGTCCAGACGAGGCCCAGTTGAGGACCAGAGACACCAGATCTGGTTTAGACCTAGAGGGGTACCAGAATCACCTGGTCCATGTGACATCTAGATGGGGACCAGAGTCTCCAGGCCTGAGTCACGCACAGAAAGGATAAGAGTCACCAGTTCCAGGTGAGGCCAAGAAAGAGTCCAAAGCAATCAGGTCCAGGTGGGGAACAAACTCACCAGGACTGGTTGAGGCCCAGATGGGGAAGAGATTCACCAGGTCCAGGTGAGGCCCAGGAGGTGACCAGAATCCCCGGGTCTGGGAGAGGACCATGTGAGGACCAGATTCACCAGGTCCAAGAGAACCACGTGGGTTCCTGAGTCACCAGGTATGGGTGAAGCTCAGGTGGCAACCCCACTCAGCAGGTCCAGGTGAGGCCAACCTGCACGCCAGAGTCACCAGATCCAGGTGAGGCCCTAGTGGGGACCGGAGTCACCACGTAAATGTGAGTCTACAACAAAACAACAGTCACCATGTCCAGGTGTGTTTCATGTGGGAACGAGAGTCACCAGGTCCAGGTGAGACCCAGGTGGGGACCACAGTCACCAGGTCCAGATTGAGGCCTCGGTGGGGGGACGAGAGTCATCAGGAGCAGTTGAGGCCAAAGTGTGGAGCAAAGTTATCATGTCCAGGTGACGCCCAGGTAGGGAACAGAATAACCATGTCCCATTGATGTCAGGTGAGAAAAAGTCACAAGGTCCGAACGAGGCCTAAGTGAGGAGTAGATTCACCAGGTCCTGTTGAGGATCAGCTGAGGACCAGTGTCCCAGCTCCGGGTGAGTCCCAGAGGGGGACCAGAGTCACCCGGTTCTGGTGATATCCAGGTGGGGACCAGAATCACCACGTCCGGGTGAGGCCCAGAGGGGGACGAGAATCACTAGGTCCAGATGAGGCCCCGATGTGGAACTGAGAAACCAGGTCCCATGAAGCCCATATGAGGACCTGAGTCACCAGGTCCAGGTGAGGTCCCTGTGGGAACCAGTCACCTCGTCCAGGTGAGGTCCAGGTTGGACCACAGTCACAAGGTCCAGGTGAGGCGCAGGAGGCAACAGGATTCACCAAGTCCAGGTGAGGCCCAGGTGGCGACCAGTCACCAGATCCAGGTGCGGAACAGATAAGGACCAGATTCTCCAGGCCCAAGTGAAGCCCAACGGTTGACCAGAGACACCAGGGCAGGGTGAGGCCCAGAGGGGGGACCAGAGTCACTAGGTCCAGATGAGGCCCAGGTGAGGACCAGAGATACCAGGTACACGTGAGGACACGGTGGGGATCAGAGGCAACAGGTCCATGTGAGGTCGGCTTGGGGACCATGGTCAACAGGTCTACTTGAGGCCCAGGTGTGGAACACAGTAAGCAGGTCCAGGTGAGTCCCCATTGTTGAGAGGAGTCACCACGTCCAGGTGTGGGCCAGGTCCGACCAGGATCACCAAGTCTAGGGAAGGCCCTTGAAAGAACCAGAGTCAACAGTTCGAGGTCAGGCGCAGGTGGCAACCAGGGTCAGCAGGTCCAAGTCAGGCCAAAGTGGGGTTCACAGTCACTAGGGCACGGTGACACCCAGAGTGGGACCAGAGTCACCTGGTCCAGGTGAGGTCCAGTTGTGGAACACAGTCACCGGTTCCCAATTTTGCACAGTTGAGGACCATGGTCAACAGGGCCAGGTGAGGCCAAGATGGGGACCGGAGTCCCCAAATCCAGGTGAAGCCCAGGTGGGGACCTTAGTACCCAAATCCATGTAAAGCCCAAGTGGGGACCACAGTCACCAGATCATGATAGTCTCGGGTGCAGACCAGAATCACCAGGTCCAGGTGAGGTGCAGGTGGCAACCACACACACCAGGTCCCGGTGAGTCCCTGGTGGGGACCAGAGTCACGAGGTACATGAGAAGCTAGAAACACTGCAGCTACCAGGTCCACATAATGTCCATGTGGAAACGAGAATCACCAGTTTCAGTTGAGGACCAGGTGGGGATCCGACTCACCATGTCCAGATGAGACCCAGGTGTGAACCAGTGTCACCATGTCCAGGTGTGGCCCAGGTGAAGACCAGAGTTGATAGGTCCGGCTGGGTCACTGATAGTGAACAGTGTAACAATATCCTGATGCTACCCAGGTGGGTACCAGAGACACCAGGTCCTGGTGAGGCCCAGGTGCGACCAGAGACATGAGGTCCACGTGTGGTCCCGATGGGAACCACAGAGACCAGGTCAGGTGAGGCCATGCTTAGGATCAGAGTCACAGGTTACAGGTGAGGCCCAGGTGGAGCCAGAGACACCTGGCACAGAAGAGGCCAAATTCAGGACCAGAGGTACCAGGATCAGGTCAGGCCCAGTGGGGAATTGAGTAACCATATCCCGATGATGCCCAGGTAGAATCAGAATGACCAGGTCCACATGAGGCGCAGGTGGGGAGCATGTTCACTAGGTCCCGGTGAGGCCCAGTTGAGGACCAGAGTCACCAGGTCTAGTTGAGGCCTAGAGGGGTACCAGATTCACCTTGTCTAGGTGACATCCAGTTGGGGACCAGAGTCACCATGTCAGCGTGAGGCCCAGAGGGGATCCAAAGTCATCATGTCCAGGTGAGTCTCACGTGTGGAACAGAGTATCCAGGTCATAATGGTCCACAGGTGAGGACCAGAGTCACAAGATCTGGGTGAGACTCAGTTAGGATCAGAGTCACCAGTTCCAGGTGAGGCCAAGAAGGAGTCCACAACAATCAGGTCCAGGTGGGGTGACTTAGTCACCAGGATTAGATGAGGACCAGATGGGGACCAGATTAACCAGGTTCAGGTGATTCCCAGGTGGTGACCCGATTTAGGAGTTTCGGGTGAGGACCAGGTAAGGACCAGATTCACCAGGTCCAAGTGAGGCCCACGTGGGGACCTGTGTCACCAGGCATAGGTGAGGCCAAGGTGACAACGCCACTCACCAGGTCCAGGTGAGCCCAACCTGCAGGCCATGCAGAGGAACCATGTCCCGATGATGCCCAGGTAGCAACTAGAGTTACCGGGTCCAGGTGAGGCCATACTGCAGGCCATGTGTGGAACCATGTCCCGATGATGCCCAGGTAGGGACCAGAGTTACCAGGTCCAGGTGAGGCCAACCTGCAGGTCATGCAGTGGAACCATGTCCCGATGATGCCCAGGTAGTGACCAGAGTCACCAGGTCCAAATGAGGCCCAGATGGAGCATATTCACTAGGTCCAGGTGAGGCCCAGTTGAGAACCAGAGTCAGCAGATCTGGTTGTGGCCTAGAGGGGTACCAGATACACCCGGTCCAGGTGACATCCAGATGGGGACCAGAATCACCAGGTCAGGGTGAGGCCCAGAGGGGTTCCAGAGTCATCATGTGCAGGTGAGGCTCTGGTGTGGAACAGAGTCACCAGGTACCAATGATGCCCAGGTGAGGACCAGAGTCACCAGGTCTGGGTGATGCGCAGATAGGATCAGAGTCACCAGTTCCCGGTGAGGCCAAGAAAGAGTCCACAGCAATCAGATTCAGATGGGGAACAAATTCACCAGGACTGGGTGAGGCCCAGATGGGGACCAGATTCACAGGTCCAGATGAGGCCCAGTTGGGGACCAGAGTCCCCGGGTCTGGGAGAAGACCAGTTAACGACCAGATTAACAGGTCCAAGAGGCCCACGTGTGGAACTGAGTCACCAGGTATGGGGTGGCAACCCCACTCACCAGGTCCAGGTGAGGACAACCTTCAGGCCAGAGTCACCAGATCCAGGTGAGGCCCTAGTGGGGACCGGAGTCACCAGGTAAATGTGCGTCTTCAAGAACACCACCATCACCAGGTCCAGGTGTGGTTCATGTGGGAACGAGAGACACCAGGTCCAGGTGAGAAAGAGGTGGGGACCACAGTCACCAGGTCCAGATTGAGGCTTAGGTGGGGGGACCAGCGTAATCAGGACCAGTTGAGGCCAAAGTGTGGAGCAAAGTTATCATGTCCAGGTGAGGCCCGGGTGGGGAACAGAGTAACGATGTCCCATTGATGCCAGGTGGGAAAAGAGTCAGAAGGTCCCGGTGAGGTGCAGGTGGCAACAGGATTCACCAAGTCCATGTGAGGCCCAGGTGGCGAACAGTCACCAGATCCATGTGCGGACCAGCTAAGGACCAGATTCACCAGGCCCAAGTGAAGCCCAAGGGGTGACCAGATTTACCAGGTAAGGGTGAGACCCAGAAGGGGAACCAGAGTAACCAGTTTAGTTTGAGGCCCAGAATGGGACCAGTGGTCCGTGGTCAAAGTGAGGCCCAGGTGTGGAATAGAGTATCCAGTTCCGAATGATGCCTGGGTCAGGACCAGAGTCACTAGGGCCATGCAGGCCCAGATGGGGAACAGAATCACTAGGTCCTGGTGAGTCACAGAAAAAGACCACAGTCACCAGTATGAGGTGAGCCCCTTTTGGGAACCAGAGCCACTCTATCCAGCTGAGTCCCAGGACCATGTGAGGCCCACGTGAGGACCAGATTCATCAGGTCGTGTTCAGGCATAGCTGGGGACAAGAGTCACCAGGTCTGGGTGCGGCCTAGGTGGGGCAAGATTCAGCAGTTCTGAGTTAGGTCCAAGTGGGGACGAGAGACACCAGGTCCAGGTGAGGCCAAACTGAGGACGAGAGTCACCAGATCCAGGTGAGGTCCATGTTGCAAAGAGAGTCACGAGGTCCAGGAGAGGTCCAGGTGGAGTCCAGAGTCACGAGATCCAGGTAAAATCCAGGTGGGGACCAGAGTCACCAGATCCATGTGAAGCCCAGATGGGGACCAGAGTCACTAGGTCCAGTTGAGGCCCAGGTGAGGACTAGAGTTACCAGGTACACGTGAGGACCCGGTGGGGATCAGAGTCAACAGGTCCATGTGAGGCCGGCTTGGGGACCATGGTCAACAGGTCTACTTGAGGCCCAGGTGTGGAACACAGTAAGCAGGTCCAGGTGAGTCCCCATTCGTGACAGGAGTCACCACGTCCAGGTGTGGGCCAGGTCCCACCAGGATCATCAGGTCCAGGGAATGCCCTTGAAAGAACCAGAGTCAACAGTTCGAGATCAGGCACAGGTGGCAACCAGGGTTAGCAGGTCCAAGACAGGCCAAAGTCGGGTTCACAGTCACTAGGGCACGGTGACACCCAGAGTGGGACCAGAGTCACCTGGTCCAGGTGAGGTCCAGTTGTGGAACACAGTCACCGGGTCCCAATTTTGCACAGTTGAGGACCATGTCAACAGGGCCAGGTGAGGCCAAGATGGGGACCGGAGTCCCCAAATCCAGGTGAAGCCCAGGTGGAGACCACAGTCACCAGATCCAGGGTAGTCTCAGGTGCAGACTAGAATCACCAGGTCCATGTGAGGTGCAGGTGGCAACCACACTCACCCGGTCCCGGAGAGGCCCCGGTGTGAACCAGAGACACGAGGTACATGAGAAGCTAGAAACACTGCAGCCACCAGGTCCCCATGATGTCCATGTGGGAACGAAAATCACCAGTTACATGTGAGGACCAGGTGGGGATCCGACTCACCATGTCCAGGTGAGACCCAGGTGGGAACCAGTGTCACCATGTCTTCGTGTGCCCCAGGTGAAGACTAGAGTTATTAGGTCCGGCTGGATGAGTGTTAGTGAACAGTGTAACCATATCCTGATGCTACCCAGGTGGGTACCAGAGACACCAGGTCCTGTTGAGGCCCAGGTGTAACCGGAGACATGAGGTCCAGGTGAGGTCTCGATGGGAACCACAGTCACCAGGTCAGGTGAGCCCATGCTTAGGATCAGAGTCACCAGGTACAGGTGAGGCCCAGGTGGAGCCAGAGTCACCTGGTACAGAAGAGGCCAAAGTCAGGACCAGAGTTACCAGGATCAGGTCAGTCCCAGTGGGTAATACAGTAACCATGTCCCAATGATGCCCAGGTAGAATCAGAGTCACCAGGTCCAGTGAGGCGCAGGTGGGGAGAATATTCACTAGGTCCAGGTGAGGCCCAGATGAGGACCAGAGTCACCAGGTCTAGTTGACGCCTAGAGGGGTACCAGATTCACCTGGTCTAGGGGACATCCAGATGGGGACCAGAGTCACAATGTCAGGGTGAGGCCCAGAGGGCATCCAGAATCATCATGTCCAGGTGAGGTTCAGGTGTGGAACAGAGTATCCAGGTCATAATGATCCACATGTGAGGACCAGAGTCACCAGATCTGGGTGAGGCCCAGTTAGGAGCAGAGTCACAAGTTCCAGTTGAGGCCAAGAAGAAGTCCACAGCAATCAGGTCCAGGTGGGGATCAAAGTCACCAGGAAAGGTAAGGCCCAGATGGGGATCAGATTCACCAGGTCCACGTGATTTCCAGGTGGTGACAAGGGTTACCAGTTCCGGGTGAGGACCAGGTAAGGACCAGATTCACCAGGTCCAAGTGAGGCCCACGTGAGACCTGTGTCACCAGGTATGGGTGAGGCCCAGGTGGCAAGCCCACTCACCAGGTCTAGGTGAGGCCAACCTGCAGGCCATGCAGAGGAACCGTGTCCCGATGATGCCCAGGTAGGGACCAGAGGTACGAAGTCCAGGTGACGCCAACCTGCAGGCCATGCAGAGGAACTGTGTCCCGATTATGCCCAGATAGGGACCAGAGTTACCAGGTCAAGAGGAGGCCAACCTGCAGACCATTATGTGGAACCATTTCCCGATGTTGCCCACGTAGGGACCAGAGTCACCAGGTCCAAATGAGGCCCAGATGGAGCATATTCACTAGGTCCAGGTGAGGCCCAGTTGAGGACAAGAGTCACCAGAACTGGTTGAGGCCTAGAGGGGTTCCAGTATCACCTGGTCCAGGTGACATCCAGATGGGGACCAGATCACCAGGTCAGGGTGAGGCCCAGAGAGGTCCCAGAGACATCATGTCCAGGTGAGGCTCAGCTGTGGAACAGAGTAACCAGGTACCAATTATGCCCAGGTGAGGACGAGAGTCACCAGGTCTGGGTGACGCACAGATCGGATCAGAGTCACCAGTTCAAGGTGAGGGCAAGAAAGAGTCCAGAGCAAACACGTCCAGGTGGGGAACATAGTCACCAGGACTGGGTTAGGCCCAGATGGGGACCAGATTCACCAGGTCTAGGTGAGGCCCAGGTTGTGACAAGATTCCCAGGGTCTGGGAGAAGACCAGGTAAGGGCCAGATTCACCAGGTCCAAGAGGCCCACGTGGGGACTTGAGTCACCAGGTATGGGTGAGGCCCAGGTGGCATCCCACTAATCAAGTCCAGGTGAGTCCAACCTGCAGGCCAGAGTCACCAGATCCAGGTGAGGCCCTAGTGGGGCCAGAGTTTCCAGGTAAAAGTGAGTCTACAAGTACACCACAGTCACCAGGTCCAGGTGTGATTCATGTGGGAACGAGAGTCACAAGGTCCAGGTGAGACCCAGGTGTGGATGACAGTCTCTAGGTCCAGATTGAGGCCTAGGTGGGGGGGACCAGAGTCATCGGGACGAGTTGAGTCCAAAGTATAGAGCAAAGTTATCATGTCCAAGTGAGGCCCAGGTGGGGAACAGAGTAAAAATGTTCCATAGATGCCAGGTGGGAAAAGAGTCACAAGGTCCAGACGAGGCCTAAGTGAGGAGTAGATTCACCAGGTCCTGTTGAGGCCCAGTTGAGTATCAGTGTCCCCAGCTCTGGGTGATTCCCAGAGGGGGACCAGAGTCACCCGGTTCTGGTGTGAGTCAGGTGCGGACCAGAGTCACCACGTCAGGATGAGGCCCAGAGGGGAACAAGAATCACTAGGTCCAGGTGAGGGCCCGATGTGGAACTGAGAATACAGGTCCCATGATGCACATATGAGGACCTGAGTCACCAGGCCCAGGGGAGGTCCCTGTGGGAACCAGTCACCTCGTCCAGGTGAGGCCCAGGTGGGACCACAGTCACCAGTTCCAGGTGAGGCCCAGGTATATAAGAGATTATCCAGGTCCCAATGATGCCCAGGTAAGGTCCAGAGTCAACAGGTCCAGGAGAGGCCCAAATATGGATCAGAGTCATTGTGTTCCAGGTGAGGCCAGATGGAGACCACAGGAACCAGGTCCAAAAGAGCCCCATATGAGAACCAGAGCCACTAGATCCAGGTGAGTTCCAGGTGGCGACCTATCACCAGATCCAAGTGCGGATCAGCTAAGGACAAGATTCACCAGGCCCATGTGAATCTCAAAGGGGTGACCAGAGAAACCAGGTAACGGTGAGGCCCAGAGGGAGAATCAGATTAACCAGTTTAGTTAGAGGCCGAGAATGGGACCAGAGGTCCCTGGTCAAAGTGAGGCCCAGGTGTGGAATAGAGTATCCAGGTCCCAAAGATGCCTGGGTGAGGACCAGAGTCTCTAGGGCCATGCAGGCCCAGATGGGGAAAAGAATCACTAGGTCCTAGTGAGGCATAGAATAAGACCAGAGTCAGCAGTATCAGGTGAGCCCCTTGTGGGAACCAGAGCCACTCTACCCAGCTGAGTCCCAGGTCCATGTGAGGCCCACGTGAGGACCAGATTCATCAGGTCGAATTGAGGCATAGCTGGGGACAAGAGTCACCAGGTCTGTGTGCGGCGTAGGTGGGGCAAGATTCAGCAGTTCTGAGTTAGGTCAAATAGGGAACGAGAGACACCAGGTCCAGGGGAGGCCAAACTGAGGAGCAGAGTCACCAAATCCAGGGAAGAACCATGTTGGAAAGAGAGTCACCAGGTCCAGGAGACGTCAAGGTGGGGACCAGAGTCACCAGATCCAGGTGAAGTCCAGGTAGGGACCAGAGTCACCAGATCCAGATGAGGCCCAGGTGAGGACAGAGTTACCATGTACACGTGAGGCCCCGGTGGGGATCAGAGGCAACAGGTCCATGTGAGTCCCGCCTGGGGACCATGGTCAACAAGTCTACTTGGGACACAGGTGTGGAACACAGTAAGCAGGTCCAGGTGAGTCCCCGGTGGTGACAAGAGTCACCACGTCCAGGTGAGGCCCAGGTGGGGACCAGGAACACCAGGTACAGGGGAGGCCCTTGAAAGAATCAGAGTCAACAGCTCGAGGTCAGGCGCAGGTGGCAACCAGGGTCAGCAGGTCCAAGTCAGGCCAAAGTGGGCTTCACAGAAACTAGGGCACGGTGAGACCCAGAGGGGGACCAGAGGCACCTGGTCCAGGTGAGGTCCAGTTGTGGAACACAGTCACTGGGTCCCTATTTTTCCCCGTTGGGGACCATGGTCAACAAGGCCAGGTGAGGCCCAGGTGGGGACCGGAGTCCCCAAATCCATGTGAAGCCCAAGTGGGGACCACAGTCACCAGATCAGGGTAGTCTCGGGTGCAGACCAGAATCACCAGGTCTAGGTGAGGTGCAGGTGGCAACCACACTCAACAGGTCCCGGTGAGTCCCTGGTGGGGACCAGAGTCACGAGGTACATGAGAAGCTAGAAACACTGCAGGTACCAGGTCCACATCATGTCCATGTGGAAACGAGAATCACCAGTTTCAGTTGAGGACCAGGTGGGGATCCGACTCACCATGTCCAGATGAGACCCAGGTGGGAACCAGTGTCACCATGTCCAGGTGTGGCCCAGGTGAAGACCAGAGTTGATAGGTCCGGCTGGGTCACTGATAGTGAACAGTGTAACCATATCCTGATGCTACCCAGGTGGGTACCAGAGACACCAGGTCCTGGTGAGCCCCAGGAGCGACCAGAGACATGAGGTCCACGTGAGGTCCCGATGGGAACCACAGAGACCAGGTCAGGTGAGGCCATGCTTAGGATCAGAGTCACAGGTTACATGTGAGGCCCAGGTGGAGCCAGAGTCACCTGGTACAGATGAGGCCAAATTCAGGACCAGAGTTACCAGGATCAGTCAGTCCCAGTGGGGAACAGATTAACCATGTTCCGATGATGCTCAGGTAGACCCAGCGTCACCAGGTCCAGATGAGGCGCAGGTGGGGAGCATATTCACTAGGTCTCGGTGAGGCCCAGTTGAGGACCAGAGTCACCAGGTCTATTTGAGCCCTTGTGGCGTAACAGATTCACCTGGTCTAGGTGACATCCAGATGGGGACCAGAGTCACCATGTCAGGGTGAGTCCCCTAGGGGATCCAGAGTCATCATGTCCAGGTGAGGCTCATGTGTGGAACAGAGTATCCAGGTCATAATGGTCCACAGGTGAGGACCAGAGTCACCAGATCTTTGTGAGACCCAGTTAGGATCAGAGTCTCCAGTTCCAGGTGAGGCCAAGAAGGAGTCCACAGCAATCAGGTCCAGGTGGGGAACAAAGTCACCAGGACTGGGTGAGGCCCAGATGGGGCCTGATACACCAGGTCCACGTGAGGCCCAGGTGGTGACCAGAGTCCCCAGGTCTGGGAGAGAACCAGGTAAGGACCAGATTCACCAGGTCCAAGAGGCCCACGTGGGGACAGAGTCACCAGGTATGGGTGAGGCCCATGTGGCAACCCCACTCACCAGGTCGAGGTGAGGCCAACCTGCAGGCCATGCAGTGGAACCATGTCCCGATGATGCCCAGGTAGGGACCAGAGTCACCAGATCCAACTGTGGCCCAGATGGAGCATATTCACTAGGTCCAAGTGCGGCCCAGTGGAGGACCAGTGTCCCCATACCTGGTTGAGGCCTAGAGGGGTCCCAGTACCTGGTCCAGGTGAAATCCAGATGGAGACCAGAGTCACCAGGTCAGGGTTAGGCCCAGAGTGGTTCCAGAGTCATCATGTCCAGGTGAGGCTCAGGTGTGGAACAGAGTCACCAGGTACCAATGATGCCCAGGTGAGGACCAGAGTGACCAGGTCTGGGTGACGCGCAGATAGGATCAGAGTCACCAGGTCCAGGTGAGGCCAAGAAAGAGTCCACAGCAATCAGGTCCAGGTGGGGAACAAAGTCACCAGGAGTGGGTGAGGACCAGATGGGGACCAGATTCATTCATTAGGTCCAGGTGAGGCCCACGTGGTGACCAGAGTCCCAGGGTCTGGGAGAGGACCAGGTACGGACCAGATTCACCAGGTCCAAGAGGCCCACGTGGGGACCTGAGTCACCAGGTATGGGTGATGCCCAGGTGGCAACCCCACTCACCAGGTCCAGGTGAGGCCAACCTGCAGGCCAGAGTCACCAGATCCAGGTGATGCCCTAGCGGGGACAGGAGTCACCAGGTAAATGTGAGTCTACAAGAACACCATAGACACCAGGTCCAGGTGTGGTTCATGTGGGAACGAGAGTCACCAGGTCCAGGTGAGACCCAGGTGGGGACCACAGTCACCAGGTCCAGATTGAGGACAAGGTGGGGCGACCAGTGTCATCAGAACCAGTTGAGGCCAAAGTGTGGAGCAAAGTTATCATGTCCAGGTGAGGCCCAGTTGTGGAACAGGGTAACAATGTCCCATTGTTGCCAGGTGCGAAAAGAGTCACAAGGTCCAGACGAGGCCTAAGTGAGGAGTAGATTCACTAGGTCCTGTTGAGGCCCAGTTGAAGACTAGTGTCCCCAACTCAGGGGGAGTCCCAGAGGGGACCAGAGGCACCCGGTTCTGGTGATATCCAGGTGGGGACCAGAGTCACCACGTCAGAGTGAGGCTCAGAGGGGGACGAGTATCACTAGGTCCAGATGAAGCCCCGATGTGTAACTAAGAAACCAGGTCCCATGATGCCCATATGAGGACCTGAGTCACCAGGTGCAGTTGAGGTCCCTGTGGGAACCAGTCAACTCCTCCAGGTGAGGCCCATGTGGGACCACAGTAACCAGTTCCAGATGAGGCCCAGGTATATAAGAGAGTATCCAGGTCCCAATGATGCCTAGGTAAGGACCTGAGTCAACAGGTCCAGGAGAGGCCCAAATATGGATCAGAGACATTGTGTTCCAGGTGAGGCCAGATGGAGACCACAGGAACCAGGTCTTGGAGAGCCCCATATGGGAACCAGAGACAGCAGATCCAGGTGAGGTCCAGGTGGGACCACAGTCACAAGGTCCAGGTGAGGCGCAGGTGGCTACAGGATTCACCAAGTCCAGGTGAGGCCCAGGTGGCGTTCAGTCACCAGATGCAGGTTAGGACCAGCCAAGGACCGGATTCACCAGGCCCAGGTGAAGCCCAAGGGGTGACCAGCGTCACCAGGTAAGGGTGAGTCCCAGAGGGGGAACCAGAGTAACCAGTTTAGTTTGAGGCCCAAAATGGGACCAGAGGTCCCTGCTCAAAGTGAGGCCCAGGTGTGGAATAGAGTATCCAGGTCCCAATGATGCCTGGGTGAGGACCAGAGTCACTAAGGCCATGCAGGCCCAGATGGGGAACAGAATCACTTGGTCTGGTGAGGCATAGAATAAGACCACAGTCAGCAGTATCAGTGGAGCCCCTTGTGGGAACCAGAGCCACTCTATCCAGCTGAGTCCCAGGTCCATGTGAGGCCCACGTGAGGATCAGATTCATCAGGTTGAACTGAGGCATAGCTGGGGACAAGAGTCACCAGGTCTGGGTGCGGCCTAGGTGGGACAAGATTCAGCAGTACTGAGTTAGGACCAAGTGGGGACGAGAGATACCAGGTCCATGTGAGGCCAAACTGAGGACCAGAGTCACCAGATCCAGGTGAGGTCCATGTTGGAAAGAGAGTCACCAGGTCCAGGAGAGGTCGAGGTGGGTACCAGAGTCACCAGATCCAGGTGAAGTCCAGGTGGGGACCAGAATCATCAGATCCAAGTGAAGCCCAGGTGGGGACCAGAGTCACTAGGTCAAGATGAGGCCCAGGTGAGGACCAGTGTTACCAGGTACACGTGAGGCCCCGGTGGGGATCAGAGGCAACAGGTCCATGTGAGGCCGGCTTGGGGACCATGGTCAACAGGTCTACTTGAGGCCCATGTGTGGAACACAGTAAACAGGTCCAGGTGAGTCCCCGGTGGTGACAAGAGTCACCACGTCCAGGTGAGACCCAGGTGGGGACCAGGATCAGCAGGTACAGGGGAGGCCTTTGAAAGAAACAGAGTCAACAGTTCGAGGTCAGGCACAGTTGGCAACCAAGGTCAGCAGGTCCAAGTCAGGCCAAAGTGGGGTTCAGAGTCATTAGGGCACGGTGAGACCCGGAGGGGGACCAGAGTCACCCGATTCTGGTGATATCCAGGTGGGTACCAGAGTCACCACGTCAGGGTGAGGCCCAGAGGGGGACAAGAATCACTAGCTCCAGGTAAGGCCCCGATATGGAACTGAGAAACCAGGTCCAATGATGCCCATATGAGGACCTGAGTCACCAGGTCCAGGTGAGGTCCCTGTGGGAACCAGTCACCTCGTCCAGGTGAGGTCCAGGTGGGACCACAGTCGCAAGGTCCAGGTGAGGCGCAGGTGGCAACAGGATTCACCAAGTCCAGGTGAGGCCAAGGTGGCGACCAGTCACCAGATCCAGGTGCGGAACAGCTAAGGACCAGATTCTCCAGGCCTAAGTGAAGTCCAACGGGGGACCAGAAACACCAGGTCAGGGTGAGGGCCAGAGGGGGAACCAGAGTAACCAGTTTAGTTTGAGGCCCAGAATGGGACCAGAGGTCCCTGGTCAAATTGAGGCCCAGGTGTGGAATAGAGTATCCAGGTCCCAGTGACGCCTGGGTGAGGACCAGAGTCACTAGGGCCATGCAGGCCCAGATGGGGAACAGAATCACTAGGTCCTGGTGAGGCATAGAATAAGACCACATTCAGCAGTATCAGGTGAGCCCCTTGTGGGAACCAGAGCCACTCTATCCAGCTGAGTCCCAGGACCATGTGAGGCCCACGTGAGGACCAGATTCATCAGGTCGTATAAAGGCATAGCTGGGGACAAGAGTCACCAGGTCTGGGTGCGGCCTAGGTGGGGCAAGATTCAGCAGTTCTCAGTTAGGTCCAAGGGGGACGAGAGACACCAGGTCCAGGTGAGGCCAAACTGAGGACCAGAGTCACCAGATCCAGGTGAGGTCCATGTTGGAAAGAGAGTTACAAGGTCCAGGAGAGGTCCAGGTGGAGTCCAGAGTCACCAGATCCAGGTGAATTCCAGGTGGGGACCAGAGTCACCAGATCCATGTGAAGCCCAGATGGGGACCAGAGTCACTAGGTCCAGATGAGGCCCAGGTGAGGACCAGAGTTACCAGGTACACGTGAGGCCCCGGTTGGGATCAGAGGCAACAGGTTCATGTGAGGCCGGCTTGGGGACCATGGTCAACAGGTCTATTGAGGCCCAGGTGTGGAACACAGTAAGCAGGTCCAGGTGAGTCCCCGGTGGTGACAAGAGTCACCACTACCAGTTGAGGTCCAGGTGGGGACCAGGATCACCAAGTACAGGGGAGACCCTTGAAAGAACCAGAGTCAACAGTTCGAGTTCAGGCGCAGGTGGCAACCAGGGTCAGCAGGTCCAAGTCAAGCCAAAGGGGACTTCACAGTCACTAGGGCACGGTGAGACCCAGAGGGGGAGCATAGTCACCTGGTCCAGGTGAGGTTCAGTTGTGGAACACAGTCACCAGGTCCCAATTTTGCCCAGTTGAGGACCACGGTCAACAGGGCCAGGTGAGGCCCAGAAGGGGACCGGAGTCCCCAAATCCAGGTGAAGCCCAGGTGGGGACCACAGTCACCAGATGCAGGGTAGTCTCAGGTGCAGACCAGAATCACCAGGCCCAGGTGTGGTGCAGGTGGCAACCAAACTCACCAGGTCCCGGTAAGGCACTGGTGGGATACATGAGAAGTCACGAGGTACATGAGAAGCTAGAAACACATGGGATCCCTGGGTGGCGCAGCGGTTTGGCGCCTGCCTTTGGACCAGGGCGCGATCCTGGAGACCCGGGATCGAATCCCGCGTCGGGCTCCCGGTGCATGAAGCCTGCTTCTCCCTCTGCCTGTGTCTCTGCCTCTCTCTCTCTCTGTGACTATCATAAATAAATAAAAATTAAAAAAAAAGATGCTAGAAACACTGCGGCCAACAGGTCCACATGATCTCCATGTGGGAACGAGAATCACCAGTTACAGGAGAGGACCAGGTGGGGATCCGACTCACCATGTCCAGGTGAGACCCACGTGGGAAACAGTGTCACCATGTCCAGGTGTGGCCCAGGTGAAGACCAGAGTTAATAGGTCCGGCTGGGTCACTGTTAGTGAACAGTATAACCATATCCTGATGCTACCCAGGTGGGTAGCCGAGACACCAGGTCCTGGTGAGGCCCAAGTTGGACCAGAGACATGAGGTCCAGGTGAGGTCTCGATGGGAACCACAGTCTCCAGGTCAGGTGAGGCCATGCTTAGGATCAGAGTCACCAGTTCCAGGTGAGGCCCAGGTGGAGCCAGAGTCACCTGGTACAGAAGAGGCCAAAGTCAGGACCAGAGTTACCAGGATCAGGTCACTCCAAGTGGGAATAGAGTAATCATGTCCCGGTGATGCCCAGGTAGAACCAGAGTCACCAGGCCCAGCTGTGGCGCAGGTGGGGAGCATGTTCACTAGGTCCCGTTGAGGCCCAGTTGAGGACCAGAGCCACCAGGTCTAGGTGAGGCCTAGAGGGGTACCAGATTGACCTGGTCTAGTGACATCCAGATGGGGACCAGAGTCCCCATGTCAGGCTGAGGCCCAGAGGGGATCCAGAGTCAACATATCCAGGTGAGGCTCACGTGTGGAACAGAGTATCCAGGTCATAATGGTCCACAGGTGAGGACCAGAATCACCAGATCTGGGTGATGCCCAGTTAGCATCAGAGTCAGCAGTTCCTGGTTAGCCAAGAAGGAGTCCACAGCAATCAGGTCCAGGTGGGGAAGAAAGTCAGCAGGACTGGGTGAGGCCCAGATGGGGACCAGAAAAACCAGGCCCAGGTGATTCCCATGTGGTGACCAGAGTTACCAGTTCCGGGTGACCACCAGGTAAGGACCAGATTCACCAGGTCCAAGTGAGGCCCACGTGGGGACCTGTGTCCCTAGGCAAGGGTGAGGCCCAGGTGACAAACCCACTCACCAGGTCCAGGTGAGGCCAACCTGCAGGCCATGCAGAGGAACCAGGTCCCAATGATGCCCAGGTAGGGACGAGAGTTCCCAGGTCCAGGTGAGGCCATCCTACAGGCCATGCAGTGGAACCATGTCCCGATGATGCCCAGGTAGGGACCAGAGTTACCAGGTCCAGGTGAGGCCAACCTGCAGGTCATGCAGTGGAACCATGTCCTGATGATGCCCAGGTAGTGACCAGAGTCACCAGGTCCAAATGAGGCCCAGATGGAGCATATTCACTAGGTCCAGGTGATGCCCAGTTGAGGATCAGAGTCACCAGACCTTGTTGAGTCCCAGACGGGTACCATAATCCCCTGGACCACGTGACATCCATATGGGGACCAGAGTCACTACGTTAGCTTGATAGCCAGAGTGGTTCCAGAGTCATCATGTCCAGGGGAGCCTCAGGTGTGGAACAGAGTCACCAGGACCAATGATGCCCAGGTGAGGACCAGAGTAACCAGGTACACGTGAGATCCCGGTGGGGATCAGAGGCAACAGGTTCATGTGAGGCCGGCCTGGGGACCATGGTCAACAGGTCTATTGAGGCCCAGGTGTGGAACACAGTAAGCAGGTCCAGGTGAGTCCCCAGTGGTGACAAGAGTCACCATGTCCAGGCGAGGCCCGGTGGGGACCAGGATCACCAGGTACAGGGGAGGCGTTTGAAAGAACCAGAGTCAACAGTTTGACGTCAGGCGCAGGTTCCAACCAGGGTCAGCAGGTCCAAGTCAGGCCAAAGTGGGTTTCACAGTCACTAGGGCATGGTGAGACCCAGAGGGGAACCAGAGTCACGTGGTCCAGGTGAGTTCCAGTTGTGGAACACAGTCACCGTGTCCCAATTTTGCCCAGTTGAGGACCACGGTCAACAGGGCCAGGTGAGCCCCAGATGGGGACCGGAGTTCCCAAATCCAGGTGAAGCCCAGGTGGGGAGCACAGTAACTAGATCCAGTGTAGTCTCAGGTGCACACCAGAATCACCAGGTGGAGGTGAGATGCAGGAGGCAACCACACTGACCAGGTCCCGGTGAGGCCCTGGTGGGGACCAGAGTCACGAGGTACATGAGAAGCAAGAAACACTGCAGCCACCAGGTCCACATGATGTCTATGTGGAAACGAGAATCACCAGTTAAATATGAGGACCAGGTGGGGATCCGAGTCACCATGTCCAGGTGAGACCCAGGTGGGAACCAGTGTCACCATGTCCAGGTGTGGCCCAGGTGAAGACCAGAGTTTATAGGTCCGGCTGGGTCACTGTTAGTGAACAGTGTAACCATATCGTAATGCTACCCAGGTGGGTACCAGAGACACCAGGCCCTGGTGAGGCCCAGGTGGGACCAGAGACATGAGGTCCAGGTGAGGTCCTGATGGGAACCACAGTCACCATGTCAGGTGAGACCATGCTTACAATCAGAGTCACCAGTTACAGGTGAGGCCCAGTTAGAGCCAGAATCACCTGGTACAGAAGAGGCCAAAGTCAGGACCAGAGTTACTAGGATCAGGTCAGTCCCAGTGGGGAACAGAGTAACCATGTCCCGATGATGCCCAGATAGAACCAGCGTCACCAGGTCCAGATGAGGCGCAGGTGGGGAGCATATTTACTAGGTCCCGTTGAGGCCCTGTTGAGGACCAGAGACACCAAGTCTAGTTGAGGCCTAGAGGGGTACCAGATTCACCTGATCTAGGTGACATCCAGATGGGGACCAGAGTCACCATGTCAGGCTGAGGCCCAGAGGGGATCCAGAGTCATCATGTCCAGGTGAGGCTCAGGTGTGGAACAGAGTATCCAGGTCATAATGGTCCACAGGAGAGGACCAGAGTCAACAGATCTGGGTGAGGCCCAGTTAGGATCAGTGTCACCAGTTCCAGTTGAGGCCAAAGCAGTCCACAGCAATCAGGTCCAGGTGGGGAAGAAAGTCAACAGGACTGTGTAGGCCCAGATGGGGACCAGATTCACCAGGTTCAGGTGATTCCCAGGTGGTGACCAGGGTTACCATTCCGGGTGAGGACCAGGTAAGGACCAGATTCACCAGGTCCAAGTGAGGCCCACGTGGGGACCTGTGTCACCTGGTATGGGTGAGCACCAGGTGGCAACCCCATCACTAGGGCCAGGTGAGGCTAACCTGGAGGCCATGCAGTGGATCCATGTCCCTATGATGCCCAGGTAGTGACCAGAGTCACCAGGTCCAAATGAGGCCCAGATGGAGCATATTCAATAGGTCCAGGTGAGGCCCAGTTTAGGACCAGAGTCACCAGAACTGGTTGAGTCCTAGAGGGGTACCAGAATCACCTGGTCCATGTGACATCCAGATGGAGACCAGAGACACCAGGTCAGGGTTACGCCCAGAGTGGTTCCAGAGTCCAGAGCCTCAGGTCCAGGTGAGGCTCAGGTGTGGAACAGAGTCACCAGGTACCAATGATGCCCAGGTGAGGACCAGAGTCACCAGGTCTGGGTGACACGCAGATAGGATCAGAGTCACCAGGTCCAGGTGAGGCCATGAAAGAGTCCACAGCAATCAGGTCAAGGTGGGGAACAAAGTCACCAGGACTGAGTGAGGCCAAGATGGGGACCAGATTCACCAGGTCCAGGTGAGGCCCAGGTGGTGACCAGAGTCCCCGGGTCTGGGAGAGGACCAGGTAAATACCAGATTCACCAGGTAGAAGAGGCCCACATGGGGACCTGAGTCACCAATTATGGGTGAGGCCCAGGTGGCATCCACACTAACCAGGTCCATGTGAGGCCAACCTGCAGGTCAAGTCACCTGATCCACGTGAGGACCTAGTGGGGACTGGAGTCACCAGTTAAAAATGATTCTACAAAAACAACACAGTCACCAGATCCTGGTGTGGTTCATGTGGGAACGAGAGTCACCAGGTCCAGGTGAGACGCAGGTGGGGACCACAGTCACCAGGTCCAGGTGAGGCCTAGGTCGGGGGACCAGAGTCATTAGGACTAGTTGAGGCCAAAGTGTGGAGCAAAGTTATGAGGTCCATGTGAGGCCCACTTGTGGAAGAGTAACCATGTCCCATTGACGCCAGGTGCGAAAAGAGTCACAAGGTCCAGACGAGGCCTTAGTGAGGAGTAGATTCACCAGGTCCTGTTGAGGCCCAGTTGAGGACCAGTGTCCCCAGCTCCGGGTGAGTCCCAGAGGGGGACAAGTGTCACCCGGTTCTGGTGATATCCAGGTGGGGACCAGAGTCACCACGTCAGGGTGAGGCCCAGAGGGGGACGAGAATCACTAGGTCCAGATGAGACCCCGATGTGGAACTGAGAATCCTGGTCCCGTGATGCCCATATGAGGACCTGAGTCACAAGGTCCAGGTGAGGTCCCTGTGGGAACCAGTCACCTCGTCCAGGTGAGGCCGAGGTGGGACCACAGTCACCAGGTCCAGGTGAGTCCCAGGGATTTAGAGAGTATCCAGGTCCCAATGATGCCCAGGTAAGGACCAGAGTCAACAGGTCCAGGAGAGGACCAAATATGGATCAGAGTCATTGTGTTCCAGGTGAGGCCAGAAGGAGACCACAGGAACCAGGTCCAGGGGAGCCCCATATGGGAACCAGAGCCAACAGATCAGGGTGAGGTCCAGTTGTGACCACAGTCAGAAGGCCCAGGTGAGGCGCAGGTGGCAACAGGATTCACCAAGTCCAGGTCAGGCCTAGGTGGCCTCCAGTCACCAGATCCAGATGCGGACCAGCTAAGGACCAGATTCACCAGACCCAAATGAAGCCCAAGGGGTGACCAGAGTCACCAGGTAAGGGTGAGGCCCAGAGGGGAACCAGAGTAACCAGTTTAGTTTGAGGCCCAGTATGGGACCAGAGGTCCTTGGTCAAAGGTAGGCCCAGGTGTGGCATAGAGTATCCAGGTCCCAATGATGCCTGGGTGAGGACCAGAGTCACTAGGGCCATGCAGGCCCAGTTGGGGAACAGAATCACTAGGTCCTGGTGAGGCATAGAATAAGACCACAATCACCAGTATCAGGAGTGCACCTTGTGGGAACCAGAGCCACTCTATCCAGCTGAGTAACAGGTCCATGTGTGCCCCACGTCAGGACCAGATGCATCAGGTCGAATTGAGGCATAGTTCGGGACAAGAGTCACCAGGTCTGGGTGCGGCCTAGGTGGGGCAAGATTCAGCATTTCTGAGTTAGGTCAAAGTGGGGACGAGAGACACCAGGTCCAGGTGAGGCCAAACTGAGGACCAGAGTCACCAGATCCAGGTGAGGTCCATGTTGGAAAGAGAGTCACCAGGTCCAGGAGAGGTCCAGGTGGGGACCAGAGTCACCAGATCCAGGTGAAGTCCAGGTGGGGACCAGAGTCACCAGATCCAGGTGAAGCCCAGGTGGGGACCAGAGTCACTAGGTCCTGATTAGACCCAGGTGAGGATCAGAGTTACGAGATACACGTGAGCCCCCGGCGGGGATCAGAGCCAAAAGGTCCACGTGAGGCCGGCTTGGGGACCATGGTCAATAGGTCTACCTGTGGCCCAAGTGTGGAACACAGTAATCATGTCAAGGTGAGCCCCGGTGGTGACAAGAGTCACCACGTCCAGTTGAGGCCCAATTGGGGACCAGGATCACCAGGTACAGGGGAGGCCCTTGAGAGAACCAGAGTCAAGAGTTCGAGGTCAGGCGCAGGTGGCAACCAGTGTCAGCAGGTCCAAGTCAGGCCAAAGTGGGGTTCACAGTCACTAGGGTACAGTGAGACCCAGAGGGGGACCAGAGTCACCTTGTCCAGGTGAGGTCCAGTTGTGGAACACAGTCACCGAGTCCCAATTTTGCCCAGTTGAGGACCACGGTCAACAGGGCCAGGTGAGGCCCAGATGGGGACCGGAGTCCCCAAATTCAGGTGAAGCCCAGGTGGGGACACAGTCACCAGATCCAGGGTAGTCTCAGGTGGACACCAGAATCACCAGGTCCTGGTGAGGTGCAGGTGGCAACAACACTCACCAAGTCCCGGTGAGGCCCTGGTGGGGACCAGAGTCACGAGATACATGAGAAGCTAGAAACACTGCAGCCACCAGGTCCACATGATGTCCATGTGGGAACGATAATTACAAGTTACAGGTGAGGACCATTTGGGGATCTGAGTCACCATGTCCAGGTGAGACCCTGGTGGGAACCAGTGTCTCCATGTCCAAGTGTGGACCAGGTGAAAACGAGAGTAATAGGTCCGGCCGGGTCACTGTTAGTGAACAGTGTAACCATATCCTGATGCTACTCAGGTGTGTACCAGATACAAGGTCCTGGTGAGTCCCAATTGGGACCAGAGACATGAGGACCAGGTGAGGTACCGATGGAAACCACAGTCACCAGGTCAGGTGAGGCCATGCTTAGGATCAGAGTCACCACTTACAGGTGAGGTCCAGGGGAACCAGAGTCACATGGCACAGAAGAGCCGAAAGTCAGGACCAGAGTTACCACGATCAGGTCAGTCCCACTGGGAATAGAGTAACGACGTCCCGATGATGCCCAGGTAGAACCACAGTTACCAGGTCCAGGTGCGGCCCACCTAAAGGCCATGCAGTGGAACCATATCCCGATGATGCCCAGGTAGGGAAGAGAGTCACCAGGTCCAAATGAGGCCCAGATGGAGCATATTCAATAGGTCCACGTGAGGCCCAGTTGAGGACCAGAGTCACCATATCCAGGTGAAGCCAAGGTGGGGACCAGAGTCACTAGGTCCAGATGAGGCCCAAGTGAGGACCAGTGTTACCAGGTACACGTGATGCCCCGGTGGGAATCAGAGGAAACAGGTCCATATGAGGCCGGCTTCGGTACCATGTTCAACAGGACTACTTGAGGCCCATGTGTGGAACACAGTAACCAGGTCCAGGTGAGTCCCCGGTGGTGACAAGGGTCACCACGTCCAGGTGAGTCACAGGGGGGGACCAGGATCTCCAGGTACAGGGGAAGCCCTTGAATGAACCAGAGTCAACAGTTCGAAGTCAGGCGCAGGTGGCAACCAGGGTCAGCAGGTGCAAGTCAGGTCAAAGTGGCGTTCACCGTCACTAGGGCACGGTGAGACCCAGAGGGGGACCAGAGTCACCTGGTCAAGGTGAGGTCCAGGGTTGGAACACAGTCACCGGGTCCCAATTTTGGCAGGTGAGGACCATGGTTGACAGGGCCAGGTGAGGCCCAGATTGGTGATCCTCAATCTGGATCAGATTCACCAGTTCCAGTTGAGGCTAAGAAGGAGTCCACAGCAATCATGTCCAGATTGACACCTAGGTCGGGGGACCAGAGTCATCAGGACTAGTTGAGGCCAAAATGTGGAGCAAAGTTATCATGCCCAGGTGAGGCCCAGGTGGGGAACAGAGTAACCATGTCCCATTGATGCCAGGTGGGAAAAGAGCCACAAGGTCCAGACGAGGCCTAAGTGAGGAGCAGATTCACCAGGTCCTGTTGAGGCCCAGTTGAGGACCAGTGTCCCCAGCTCCGGGTGAGTCCCAGAGGGGGACCAGAGTCCCCCGGTTCTGGTGATATCCAGGTGGGGACCAGAGTCACCACGTCAGGGTGAGGACCATAATGGGACGAGAATCACTAGGTCCAGGTGAGGTCCCGATGTGGAACTGAAAAACCAGGTCCCATGATGCCCATATGAGGACCTGAGTCACCAGGTCCAGGTGAGGTCCCAGTGGGAACCAGTCACCTCGTCCAGGTGAGGCCCAGGTGGGACCACAGTCACCAGTATCATGTGAGCCCCTTGTGGGAACCAGAGCCACTCTATCCAGCTGAGTCCCAGGTCCATGTGAGGCCCACGTGAGGAGTAGATTCATCAGGTCGAATTGAGGCATAGCTGGGGACAAGAGTCACCAGGTCTGGGTGCGGCCTACGTGGGTCAAGATTCAGCAGTTCTGAGTTAGGGCAAAGTGGGCACGAGAGACACCAGGTCCAGGTGAGGCCAAACTGAGGACCAGAGTCACCAGATCCAGGTGAGGTCCAGGTGGGGACCAGAGTCACCAGATCCAGGTGAAGCCCAGGTGGGGAACAGAGTCACAAGGTACCAGAAGTGGCCTAACTGAGGAGTAGATTCACCAGGTCCTGTTGAAGCCCAGCTGAGGACAAGTGTCGCCAGCTCCGGGTGAGTCCTAGAGGGGGATCAGAGACACCCGGTCCTCGTGATATCCAGGTGCGGACCAGAGTCACCACGTCAGGGTGAGGCCCAGAGGGGGACGAGAATCACTAGGTCCAGGTGAGGCCCCGATGTGGAACTGAGAAACCAGGTCCCATGATGCCCATATGAAGACCTGAGTCACCAGGTCCAAATGAGGTCCCTGTGGGAAAGAGTCAACTCGTCCAGGTGAGGCCCAGGTGACACCACAGTCACCAGGTCCAGATGAGGCACAGGAATATAAGAGAGTATCCAGGTCCCAATGATGCCCATGTAACGACCAGAGTCAACAAGTCCAGGAGAGGCCCAATAAGGATCAGAGTCATTGTGTTCCAGTTGAGGCCAGATGGAGACCACAGGAACCAGGTCCAGGAGAGCCCCATATGGGAACCAGAGCAACCAGATCCAGGTGAGGTCCAGGTGGGACCACAGTCACAAGGTCCAGGTGAGGCGCAGGTGGCAACAGGATTCACCAAGTCCAAGTGAGGCCCAGGTGGCGACCAGTCACCAGATCCAGGTGCGGACGTGCTATGACCAGGTTCACCAGGCCAAAGTGAAGCCCAATGGGTGACCAGAGTCACCAGGTAAGGGTGAGGCCCAGAGGGGGAACCAGAGTAACCAGTTTAGTTTGGGGCCTGGATTGGGACCAGAGGTCCCTGGTCAAAGTGAGGCCCAGATGTGGAATAGAGTATCCAGGTCGCAATGATGCCTGGGTGAGGACCAGAGTCACTAGGGCCATGCAGGCCCAGATGGGGAAGAGAATCACTAGGTCCTGGTGAGGCAGAGAATAAGACCACAGTCAGCAATAACAGGTGAGCCCATTGTGGGTACCAGAGCCACTCTATCCAGCTGAGTCCCAGGTCCATGTGAGGCCCACGTGAGGAGCAGATTCATCAGGTCGAATTGAGGCATAGCTGGTGACAAGAGACACCAGGTCTGGGTGCGGCCTAGATGGGGCAAGATTCAGCAGTTCTGAGTTAGGTCAAAGTGGGGACGAGAGACACCAGGTCCAGGTGAGGCCAAACGGAGGACCAGAGTCACCAGATCCAGGTGAGGTCCATGTTGGAAAGAGAGTCACCAGGTCCAAGAGAGGTCCAGGTGGGGACCAGAGTCACCAGATCCAGGTGAAGGGCCTGAGTTACCAGGTACAAGTGAGGCCCCGGTGGGGATCACAGGCAACAGGTCTATGTGAGGCCAGCTTGTGGACTATGGTCAACAGGTCTACTTGAGGCCCTGGTGTGGAACACCGTAAACAGGTCCAGGTGAGTCCCTGGTTGTGACAAGTGTCACCACGTCCAGATGAGGCCCAGTTGGGGACCAGGATCACCAGGTCCAGGGGAGGCCCTTGAAAGAACCAGAGTGAACAGTTCGAGGTCAGGCGCAGGTTTCAACCAGGGTCAGCAGTTCCAAGTCAGGCCAAAGGGGGTTCACAGCCACTAGGGCACGGTGAGACCCAGAGGGGGACCAGAGTCACCTGGTCCAGGTGAGGTCCAGTTGTGGAACACACTCACCGGGTCCCAATTTTACCCAGTTGAGGACCATGGTCAACAGGGCCAGGTGAGACCCAGATGGGGATCGGCGTCCCCAAATCCAGGTGAAGCCAAGGTGGGGACCACAGTCACCAGATCCAGGGTAGTCTCAGGTGCAGACCAGAATCACCAGGTTCAGGTGAGGTGCAGGTGGCAACCACACTCACCAGGTCCCGATGAGGCCCTGGTGGACCACTGTCACAAGGTACATGAGAAGCTAGAAACACTGCAGCCACCAGGTCCACATGATGTCCATGTGGGGACGAGAATCACCAGTTATAGGTGAGGACCATGTGGGGATCCGACTCACCATGTCCAGGTGAGATCCAGGTGGGAACCAGTGTCACCATGTCCAGGAGTGGCCCAGGTGAAGACCAGAGTTGATAGGTCCGGCTGGGTCACTGTTAGTGTACAATATAACCATATCCTGATGCTACCCAGGTGGGTACCAGAGACACCAGGACCTGGTGAGCCCCAGGTGGGACCAGAGACTTGAGGTCCAGGTGAGGTCCCGATGGGAACCACAGTCACCAGGTCAGGTGAGGTCATGCTTAGGATCAGAGTCACCAGTTACAGGTGAGGCCCAGGTGGAGCCAGAGTCACCATGTCCAGATGAGGCGAAGTTGGGGAGCATAATCACTACGTCCCGTTGAGGCCCAGTAGAGGACCAGAGTGACCAGGTCTAGTTGAGGCCTAGAGGGGTACCAGATTCACCTGGTCTAGGTGCCGTCCAGATGGGGACCAGATTCACCATGTCAGGGAGAAGACCAGAGGGGATCCAGAGTCATCATGTCCAGGTGAGTCTCAGGTGTGGAACAGAGTATCCAGGTCATAATGATCCACAGGTGAGGACCAGAGTCAACAGATCTGGGTGAGGCCGAGTTAGGATCAGAGTCAACAGTTCCAGGTGAGGCTAAGAAGGAGTCCACAGCAATCAGGGCCAGGTGGGGAAAAAAGTCACCAGGACTGGGTGAGGCCCAGATGGGGACACAGATTCACCAGGTCCAGGTGATTCCCAGGTGGTGACCAGAGTTACCAGATTCACCAGGTCCAGGTGATCCCCAGGTGGTGAGCAGAATTACCAGCTACACCAGGTCCAAGTGAGGCCCACGTAGGGGCCTGTGTCACCAGGTATGTGTGAGGACCAAGAGGCAACCACACTCACCAGTTCCAGGTGAGGCCTACCTGCAGGCCATGCAAAGCAACCGGGTCCCGATAATGCCAAGGTAGGGACCAGAGTTACCAGGTCCAGGTGAGGCCAACCTGCAGGCCATGCAGTAGAAATAGGTCCCCATGATGCCCTGGTAGGGACCAGAGTAACCAGGTCCAAATGAGGCCAAGATGGAGCATATTCACTAGGACCAACCGAGGCCCAGTTGAGGACAAGAGAAACCAGATCTGGTTGAGGCCTAGAGGGGTACCAGAATCCTCTGGTCCAGGTGACATCCAGATGGGGACCAGAGTCACCAGGTCAGGGTGAGACCCAGAGTGGTTCCAGAGTCATCATGTCCAGGTGAGGCTCAGGTGTGGAACATAGTCACCAGGTACCAATGATGCCCGGGTGAGGACCAGAGTCACCAGGCCTGAGTCACGCGCAGAGAGGATAAGAGTCACCAGTTCCAGGTGAGGCCAAGAAAGAGTCCAAAGCAATCAGGTCCAGGTGTGGAACAAAGTCACCAAGACTGGGTGAGGCCCAGATGGACAAGAGATTCACCAGGTCCAGGTGAGGCCCAGGTGGTGACCAGAGTCCCTGGGTCTGGGAGAGGACCATGTAAGGACCAGATTCACCAGGTCAAAGAGGACCACGTGTGTTCCTGAGTCACCAGGTATGGTGAACCTCAGGTGGCAACCCCACTCACCAGGTCTAGATGAGGCCAACCGACAGGCCACAGTCAGCAGAACCAGGTGAGGCCCTAGTGGGGACCGGTGTCACCAGGTAAATGTGAGTCTACAAGAACACCACAGTCACCAGGTCCAGGTGTGGTTCATGTGGGAACGAGAGTCACCAGATTCAGGTGAGACCCAGGTGGGGACCACAGTCACCAGGTCCAGAGTGAGGCCTAGGTGGGGGACCAGAGTCATCAGGACCAGTTGAGGCCAAAGTGTGGATAAAAGTTATCATGTTCATGTGAGGCCAAGGTGGGGAACAGAGTAACCATGTCCCACTGATGCCAGATGGGAAAAGAGTCACAAGGTCCAGACGAGGCCTAAGTGAGGAGTAGATTCTCCAGGTCCTGTTGAGGACCAGCTGAGGACCAGTGTCCCCAGCTCCGGGTGAGTCCCAGAGGGGGACCAGAGTCACCCGGTTCTGGTGATATCCAGGTGGGGACTGGAGTCACCACGTCAGGGTGAGGCCCAGAGGGGGACAAGAATCACTAGGTCCAGGGGAGGCCCCGATGTGGAACTGAGAAACCAGGTCCCATGATGCCCATATGAGGACCTGAGTCACCAGGTTCAGGTGAGGTCCCTGTGGGAACCAGTCAACTCGTCCAGGTGAGGTCCAGGTGGGACCACAGTCGCAAGGTTCAGGTGAGGCGCAGGTGGCAAAAAGATTCACCAAGTCCAGGTGAGGCCAAGGTGGCGACCAGTCACCAGATCCAGGTGCGGAACAGATAAGGACCAGATTCTCCAGGCCCAAGTGAAGCCCAACGGGTGACCAGAGTCACCAGGTCAGGGTGAGGGCCAGAGGGGGAACCAGAGTAACCAGTTTAGTTTGAGGCTCAGAATGGGACCAGAGGTCCTGGTCAAAGAGAGGCTCAGGTGTGGAATAGAGTATCCAGGTCCCAGTGACGCCTGGGTGAGGACCAGAGTCACTAGGGCCATGCAGGCCCAGATGGGGAACAGAATCACTAGGTCCTAGTGAGGCATAGAATAAGACCACATTCAGCAGTATCAGGTGAGCCCCTTTTGGGAACCAGAGCCACTCTATCCAGCTGAGTCCCAGGACCATGTGAGGCCCACGTGAGGACCAGATTCATCAGGTCGTGTTCAGGCATAGCTGGGGACAAGAGTCACCAGGTCTGGGTGCGGCCTAGGTGGGGCAAGATTCAGCAGTTCTGAGTTAGGTCCAAGTGGGGACGAGAGACACCAGGTCCAGGTGAGGCCAAACTGAGGACGAGAGTCACCAGATCCAGGTGAGGTCCATGTTGCAAAGAGAGTCACGAGGTCCAGGAGAGGTCCAGGTGGAGTCCAGAGTCACGAGATCCAGGTAAAATCCAGGTGGGGACCAGAGTCACCAGATCCATGTGAAGCCCAGATGGGGACCAGAGTCACTAGGTCCAGATGAGGCCCAGGTGAGGACTAGAGTTACCAGGTACACGTGAGGACCCGGTGGGGATCAGAGTCAACAGGTCCATGTGAGGCCGGCTTGGGGACCATGGTCAACAGGTCTACTTGAGGCCCAGGTGTGGAACACAGTAAGCAGGTCCAGGTGACTACCCATTGGTGACAGGAGTCACCACGTCCAGGTGTGGCCCAGGTCCGACCAGTATCACCAGGTCCAGGGAAGGCCCTTGAAAGAACCAGAGTCAACAGTTCGAGGTCAGGCGCAGGTGGCAACCAGGGTCAGCAGGTCGAAGCCAGGCCAAAGTGGGGTTCACAGTCACAAGGGCACGGTGAGACCCAGAGGGGGACCAGAGTCACCTGGTCCAGGTGAGGTCCAGTTGTGGAACACAGTCACCGTGTCCCAATTTTGCCCAGTTGAGGACCATGGTCCACAGGGCCAGGTGAGGCCCAGATGGGGACCGGAGTCCCCAAATCCAGGTGAAGCCCAGGAGGGAACCACAGTCAACAGATTCAGGGTAGTCTCAGGTGCAGACCAGAATCACCAGGTCCAGGTGAGGTGCAGGTGGCAACCACACTCACCAGGTCCCGGTGAGGCCCTGGTGGGGACCAGAGTCACGAGGTACATGAGAAGCTAGAAACACTGCAGCCACCAGGTCCACGTGATGTCCATGCTGGAATGAGAATCACCAGTTACACGTGAGGACCAGGTGGGGATCCGACTCACCATGTCCAGGTGAGACCCAGGTTCGAACCAGTGTCACCATGTCCAGGTGTGGCCCAGGTGAAGTCCAGAGTTAATAGGTCTGGCTGGGTCACTATTAGTGAACAGTGTAACCATATCCTGATGCTACCTAGGTGGGTACCAGAGACACCAGGTCCTGGTGAGGCCCAGGTGTAACCGGAGACATGAGGTCCAGGTGAGGTCCCGATGGGAACCACAGGCACCAGGTCAGGTGAGGCCATGCTTAGGATCAGAGTCACCAGGTACAGGTGAGGCCCAGGTGGAGCCAGAGTCTCCTGATACAGAAGAGGCCAAAGTCAGGACCAGAGTTACCAGGATCAGGTCAGTCCCAGTGGGTAATACAGTAACCATGTCCCAATGATGCCCAGGTAGAACCAGAGTCACCAGGTCCATCGAGGCGCAGGTGGGGAGAATATTCACTAGGTCCAGGTGAGGCCCAGATGAGGACCAGAGTCACCAGGTCTAGTTGACGCCTAGAGGGGTACCACATTCACCTGGTCTAGGGGACATCCAGATGGGGACCAGAGTCACCATGTCAAGGTGAGGCCCAGAGGGCATCCAGAGTCATCATGTCCAGGTGAGGTTCAGGTGTGGAACAGAGTATCCAGGTCATAATGGTCCACAGGTGAGGACCAGAGTCACCAGATCTGGGTGAGGCCCAGTTAGAAGCAGAGTCACAAGTTCCAGGTGAGGCCAAGAATTAGTCCACAGCAATCAGGTCCAGGTGGGGAACAAAGTCACCAGGACTGGGTGAGGCCCATATGGGGACCAGATTCACCAGGTCCAGGTGATTCCCATGTGGTGACAAGGGTTACCAGTTCCGGGTGAGGACCAGGTAAGGACCAGATTCACCAGGTCCAAGTTAGGCCCACGTGGGACCTGTGTCACCAGGTATGGGTGAGGCCCAGGTGGCAAGCCCACTCTCCAGGTCCAGGTGAGGCCAACCTGCAGGTCATGCAGAGGAACCGTGTCCCGATGATGCCCAGGTAGGGACCAGAGGTACGAGGTCCAGGTGACGCCAACCTGCAGGCCATGCAGAGGAACCGTGTCCCGATGATGCCCAGGTAGGGACCAGAGTTACCAGGTCAAGAAGAGGCCAAACTGCAGACCATTATGTGGAACCATGTCCCGATGTTACCCACGTAGGGACCAGAGTCACCAGGTCCAAATGAGGCCCAGAAAGAGCATATTCACTAGGTCCAGGTGAGGCCCAGTTGAGGACCAGAGTCACCAGATCTGGTTGAGGCCCAGAGGGGTACCAGATTCACCTGGTCTAGGTGACATCCAGATGGGGACCAGAGTAACCATGTCATGGTGAGGCCCAGAGGGGATCCAGAGTCATCATGTCCAGGTGAGGCTCAGGTATGGAACAGAGTATCCAGGTCATAATTGTCCACAGGTGAGGACCAGAGTCACCAGATCTTGGAAAGACCCAGTTAGGATCAGAGTTACCACTTCCAGGTGAGGCCAAGAAGATGTCCACAGCAATCAGGTCCAGGTGGGGAACAAAGTCAGGTCTAGGTGATGCCCAGGTGGTGACCAGATTTACCAGTTCCGGGTGAGGACTAGGTAAGGACCAAATTCACCAGGTCCAAGTGAGGCCCACGTGGGGACCTCTGTCACCAGGCATGGATAAGACCCAGGTGGGAACTCCACTCACCAGGTCAAGATGAGGTCAACCTGCAGGCCAAGCAGAGGAACCATGTCCCGATGAAACCCAGGTAGGGATCAGAGTTACCAGGTCCAGGTGAGGCAAACCAGCAGGCCATGCAGTGGAACCATTTCCCGATGATGCCCAGTGAGTGACCAGAGTCTCCAGGTCCAAATGAGGCCCAGATGGAGCATATTCACTAGGTCCAGGTGAGGCCCAGTTGAGGACTAAAGTCACCAGATCTGGTTGAGGCCTAGAGGGGTACCAGAATCACCTGGTCCAGGTGACATCCAGATGGGGACCAAAGTCACCAGGTCAGGGTGAGGCCCTCAGAGGTTCCAGAGTCATCATGTCCAGGGGAGGCTCAGGTGTGAAACAGAGTAATCAGGTACCAATGATGTCTAAGTGAGGACGAGAGTCACCAGGTCTGGGTGACACACAGATAGGATCAGAGTCACCAGTTCCAAGTGAGGCCAAGAAAGAGTCCACAGCAATCAGGTCCAAGTGGGGAACAAAGTCAACAGGACTGGGTGAGGCACAGATGGGGACCAGATTCACCAGGCCCAGGTGAGGCCAAGGTGGTGACCAGAGTCCCCGGGTCTGGGAGAAGACCAGGTAAGGGCCAGATTCACCAGATCCAAGAGGCCCACGTGGGGACGTGGTCACCAGGTATGTGTGAGGCCCAGGTGGGAACCCCACTAACCAGGTCCAGGTGAGGCCACCATGCAGGCCCGAGTCACCAGAAAAGGTGAGGCCCCAGTAGGACCGGAGTCACCAGGTAAATGTGAGTCTACAAGAACACCACAGTCACCAGGTCTAGGTGTGTTTCATGTGGGAACGAGAGTCACCAGGTCCAGCTGAGACCCAGGTGGGGACCACAGTCACCAGTTCCAGATTGAGGCCTAGGTGGGGGGACCAGATTCATCAGGAGCAGTTGAGGCCAAAGTGTTGAGCAAAGTTATCATGTCCAGTAGAGACATAGGTGGGGAACAGAGTAACCATGTCCCATTGATGCCAGTTGGGAAAAGAGTCACAAGGTCCGGACGAGGCCTAAGTGAGGAGGAGATTCACCAGGTCCTGTTGAGGCCCATTTGAGGACCAGTGTCCCCAGCTCTGGGTGAGTCCCAGAGGGGGACCAGAGTCACCCGGTTCTGGTGATATCCAGGTGGGGACCAGAGTCACCACGTCAGGGTGAGGCCCAGAGGGGGACGAGAATCCCTAGGTCCAGGTGAGGCCCCAATGTGAACCTGAGAAACCAGTTCCCATGATGCCCATATGAGGACCTGAGTCACCAGGTCCAGGTGAGGTCCCTGGGGAACAAGTTACCTCGTCCAGGTGAGGCCCAGGTGGGACCACACTCACCAGGTCCAGGTGAGGCCAAGTTATATAAGAGAGTATCCAGCTCCCAATGATGCCCAGGTAAGGACCAGAGTCCACAGGTCCAGGAGAGGCCCAAATATGGATCAGAGTCATTGTGTTCTAGGTGAGGCCAGAAGGAGACCACAGGAACCAGGATCAGGAGAGCGCCATATGGGAACCAGAGCCACCAGATCCAGGTGAGGTCCAGGTGGGACCACAGTCACAAGGACCAGGTGAGGCGCAGGTGGCAACAGGATTCACCAAGTCCAGGTGAGGCCCAGGTGGCGACATGTCACCAGATCCAGGTGTGGACCAGCTAAGGACCAGATTCACCAGGCCCAAGTGAAGCCCAAGGGGTGACCAGAGTCACCAGGTAAGGGTGAGGCCCAGAGGGATAACCAGAGTAACCAGTTTAGTTTGAGGACTCAGAATGGGACCAGAGGTCCCTGGTCAGAGTGACGCCCTGGTGTGGAATAGATTATCCAGATCCCAATGATGCCTGGGTGAGGACCAGAGTCACTAGGGTCATGCAGGCGCAGATGGGGAACAGAATCACTATTTCCTGGTTAGGCATAGAATAAGACCAGAGTCACCAGAATCAGGTGAGCCCCTTGTGGGAACCAGAGCCACTCAATCCAGCTGAGTCCCACGTCCATGTGAGGCCCACGTGAGGACAAGATTCATCAGGTCGAATTGAGGCATAGCTGGGGACAAGAGTCACCAGGTCTGGGTGCGGCCTAGGTGGGGCATGATTCAGCAGTTCTGAGTTAGGTCAAAGTGGGGATGAGAGACACCAGGTCCAGGAGAGGCGAAACTGAGGACCAGAGGCACCAGATCCAGGTGAGGTCCATGTTGGAAAGAGAGTCACCAGGTCCAGGAGAGGTCCAGGTGGGACCAGAGTCACCAGAATCAGGTGAAGCCCAGGTGGGGACCAGAGTCTGTAGGTCCAGATGAGGCCCTGGTTAGGACCAGAGATACCCGGTACACGTGAGGCCCCGGTGGGGATCAGAGGCAACAGGTCCATGTGAGGCCGGCTTGGAGACCATGGTCAACAAGTCTACTTGTGGCCCAGATGTGGAACAAGGTAAGCAGGTCCAGGTGAGTCCCCGGTGGTGACAAGAGTCACCACGTCCAGGTGAGTCCCAGGTGGGGACCAGGATCACCAGGTACAGGGTAAGCCCTTGAACGAACCAGAGTCAACAGTTCGAGGTCAGGCGCAGGTGGCAACCAGCGTCAGCATTTCCAAGTCAGGCCAAAGTCGGATTCACAGTCACTAGGGCACGGTGAGACCCAGAGGGAGACCAGAGTCTCATGGTGCAGGTGAGGTCCAGTTGTGGAACACAGTCACCGGGTCCCAATTGTGCCCAGTTGAGGACCATGGTCATCAGGGCCAGGTGAGGCCCAGATGGGGACCGGAGTCCCCAAATCCAGGTGAAGCCCAGGTGGGGACCACAGTCACCACATCCAGGGTAGTCTCAGGGGCAGACAAGAATCAGCAAAGTCCAGGTGAGGTGCAGGTTGCAACCACACTCAACAGGTCCCGGTGAGGCCCTGGTGGGGACCAAGCCACGAGGTGCATGAGAAGATAGAAACACTGCAGCCACCAGGTCCACATGATGTCCATGTGAGAACGAGAATCACCAGTTACATTGAGGCACAGTTGGGGATCAGACTCACCATGTCCAGGTGAGACCCAGGTGGGGACCACAGTCACCAGGTCCAGATTGAGGCCTAGGTGGGGGGACCAGAGTCATCAGGACCAGTTGAGGCCAAAGTGTGGAGCAAAGTTATCATGTCCAGGTGAGGCCCAGGTGGGGAACAGAGTAACCATGTCCCATTGATGCCAGGTGGGAAAAGAGTCACAAGGTCCAGACGAGGCCTTAGTGAGTAGATTCACCAGGTCCTGTTTACGCCCTGTTGAGGACCAGGGTCTCCAGCTCCGCGTGAGTCCCAGAGGGGGACCAGCGTCACCCGCTTCTGTTGATATCCAGGTGGGGATCAGAGTCAGCACGTCAGGGTGACAACCAGAGTCGGACGAGAATCACTATCTCCAGGTGAGGTCCCGATGTGGAACTGAGAAACCAGGTGGATAGATGCCCATATGAGGACCTGAGTCACCAGGTCCAGGTGAGGCCCAGGTATGTAAGAGAGTATCCAGGTCCCAATGATGCCCAGGTAAGGACCAGAGTCAACAGGTCCAGGAGAGGCCCAAATATGGATCAGAGTCATTGTGATCCAGGTGAGGCCATATGGAGACCACAGGAACCAGGTCCAGGGGAGACCCATATGGGAACCAGAGCAACCAGATCCAGGTGAGGTCCAGGTGGGACCACAGCTACAAGTACCAGGTGAGGCGCAGGTGGCAACAGGATTCACCAAGTCCAGGTGAGGCCCAGGTGGCGACTAATCACCATCCAGGTGCGGACCTGCTAAGGATCAGATTCACCAGGCCCAGGTGAAGCCCAAAGGGTGACCAGAGTCACCAGGTAAGGGTGAGATTCAGAGGGGGAACCAGAGTAACCAGTTTAGTTTGAGGCCCAGAATGCGACCAGCGGTCCCTTGTCATAGTGAGGCCCAGGTGTGGAATAGAGTATCCAGGTCCCAATGATGCCTGGGTGAGGACCAGAGTCACTAAGGCCATGCAGGCCCAGATGGGGAACAGAATCACTAGGTCCTGGTGAGGCATAGAATAAGACCACAGTCAGCAGTATCAGGTGAGCCCCTTGTGGGAACCAGAGCCACTCTTTCCAGCTGAGTCCCAGGTACATGTGAGGTCCATGTGAGACCCGATTCATCAGGTCGAATTGAGGAATAGCTGGGGACAAGAGTCACCAGGTCTGGGTGCATAATAGGTGGGGCAAGATTCAGCAGTTCTGAGTTAGGTCAAAGTGGGCAAGAGAGATACCAAGTCCAGGAGAGGTCCAGATTGGGACCAGAGTCACCAGATCCAGGTGAAGTCCAGATGGGGACCAGAGTCTCCAGAACCAGGTGAAGCCCAGGTGGAGACCAGAGTCTCTAGGTCCAGATGAGGCCCAAGTGAGGACCAGAGTTACAAGGTACACGTGAGGCCCCGGTGGGGATCAGAGGCAACAGGTCCATGTGAGGCCGGCTTGGGGACCATGGTCAACAGGTCTACTTGAGGCCCAGGTGTGGAACACAGTAACCAGGTCATAATGGTCCACAGGTGAGGACCAGAGTCACCAGATCTGGGTGAGACCCAGTTAGGATCAGAGTCACCAGTTCAAGGTGAGGCCAAAAGGATTCCACAGCAATCAGGCCCAGGTGGGAACAAAGTCACCAGGACTGGGTGAGGCACAGATGGGGACCAGATTCAACAGGTCCAGGTTATTCCCAGGTGGAGACCAGAGTTACCAGTTCCGGGTGAGGTCCAGGTAAGGACCAGATTCACCAGGTCCAAGTGAGACCCACGTGGGGACCTGTGTCACCAGGCATGGGTGAGGCCCAGGTGTCAACCCCACTCACCAGGTCCAGGTGAGGGAAACCTGCAGGCCATGCAGAGGAACCATGTCCTGATGATGCCCAGGTAGGGACTAGAGTTACCAGGTCCAGGTGAGGCCAACCTGCAGGCCATGCAGTGGAACCATGTCCCGATGATGCCCAGGTAGGGAACAGAGTTACCAGGTCCAGGTGAGGCCAACCTGCAGGTCATGCAGTGGAACCATGTCCCGATGATGCCCAGGTAGGGACCAGAGTCACCAGGGGCAAATGAGGCCCAGATGGAGCATATTCACTAGGTCCAGGTGAGGCCCAGTTGAGGACCAGAGTCACCAGATCTGGTTGAGGCCTAGAGGGGTACCAGAATCACCTGGTACAGGTGACATCCAGATGGGGACCAGAGTCACCAGGTCAGGATGAGGCCCACAGGGGCTCCAGAGTCAACATGTCCAGGTGAGGCTCAGGTGTGGAACACAGTGTCCAGGTCATAGTGGTCCACAGGTGAGGACCAGAGTGACCAGATCTGTGTGACGCGCAGATAGGATCAGAGTCACCAGTTCGAGGTGAGGCCAAGAAAGAGTCCACAGCAATCAGGTCCAGGTGGGGAACACAGTCACCAGGACTGGGTGAGGCTCAGATGGGGACCAGATTCAACAGGTCCAGGTGAGGCCCAGGTGGTGACCAGAGTCCCCGGGTCTGGGAGTGGACCAGGTAAGGACCAGTTTCACCAGGTCCAAGAGGCCCACGTGGGGAACAGTCACAAGGTACGGGGTGGCAACCCCACTCACCAGGTCCAGGTGAAGCCAACCTTCAGGCCAGAGTCACCAGATCCACGTGAGGCCCTAGTGGGGACCGGAGTCACCAGGTAAATGTGCGTCTACAAGAACACCACAGTCACCAAGTCCAGGTGTGGTCATCTGGGAACGAGAGACACCAGGTCCAGGTGAGACCCAGGTGGGGACCACAGTCACCAGGTCCAGATTGAGGGCTAGGTGGGCGGACCAGAGTCATCAGGACCAGTTGAGGCCAAAGTGTGGAGCCAAGTTATCATATCCAGGTGAGGCCCAGGTGGGGAACAGAGTAACCATGTCCCATTGATGCCAGGTGGGAAAAGAGTCACAAGGTCCCGGTGAGGCACAGGTGTCAACAGGATTCACCAAGTCCAGGTGAGGCCCAGGTGGCGACCAGTCACCAGATCCATGTGAGGACCAGCTAAGGACCAGATTCACCAGGCCCAGGTGAAGCCCAAGGGGTGACCAGCGTCACCAGGTAACGGTGAGGCCCAGATGGGGAACCAGAGTAACCAGTTTAGTTTGAGGCCCAGAATGGGACCAGTAGGTCCCTGGTCAAAGTGAGGCCCAGGTGTGGAATAGAGTATCCAGGTCCCAATGATGCCTGGGTGAGGACCAGAGTCTCTAGGGCCATGCAGGCCCAAATGGGGAACAGAATCACTTGGTCCTGGTGAGGCATAGAATAAGACCACAGTCAGCAGTATCAGGTGAGCCCCTTGTGGGAACCAGAGCCTCTCTATCCAGCTGAGTCCCAGGTCCATGTGAGGCCCACGTGAGGACCAGATTCATCAGGTCGAATTGAGGCATAGCTGGGGACAAGAGTCACCAGGTCTGCGTGCGGCCTATGTGGGGCAAGATTCAGCAGTTAGGTCCAAGTGGGGACGAGAGACACCAGGTCCATGTGAGACCAAACTGAGGACCAGAGTCACCAGATCCAGGTGAGATCCATGTTGGACAGAGAGTCACCAGGTCCAGGAGAGGTCCAGGTTGGGACCAGAGTCACCAGATCCAGGTGAAGTCCCGGTGGGAACCAGAGTCAACAGATCCAAGTGAAGCACAGGTGGGGACCAGAGTCACTAGGTCCAGATTAGGCCCAGGTGATGACCAGAGTTACCAGGTACACGTGAGGCCACGGTGGGAATCAGAGGCAACAGCTCCATGTGAGGCCGGCTTGGGGACCATGGTCAACAGGTGTATTTGAGGCCCATGTGTGGAACACAGTAACCAGGTCCAGGTGAGTCCCCGGTGGTGACAAGAGTCACCACGTCCAAGTGAGACCCAGGTGGGGACCAGGACACCAGGTCCAGGGGAGGCCCTTGAAAGAACCAGAGTCAACAGTTCGAGGTCAGGCACAGGGGGTAACCAAGGACAGCAGGTCCAAGTCAGGCCAAAGTGGGGTCCAGAGTCATTAGGGCACGGTGAGACCCAGAGGGGGACCAGAGTCACATGGCCCAGGTGAGGTCCAGTTGTGGAACACAGTCACCGGGTCCCAATTTTGCCCAGTTGAGGACCATCGTCAACAGGGCCAGGTGTGGCCCAGATGGGGACCGGAGTCCCCAAATCCAGGTGAAGCCCAGGTGGAGACCACAGTCACCAGATCCAGGGTAGTCTCAGGTGCAGACCAGAATCACCAGGTCCAGGTGAGGTGCAGGTGGCAACCACACTCACCAGGTCCCGGTGAGTCCCTGGTGGGGACCAGAGTCACGAGTTACATGAGAAGCTAGAAACACTGCAGCCACCAGATCCACATGATGTCCATGTGGGAACGAGAATCACCAGTTACAGGTGAGGACCAAGTGGGGATCCGACTCACCATGTCCAGTTGAGACCCAGGTGGGAGCCAGTGTCACCATGTCCAGGTGTGGCCCAGGTGAAGACTAGAGTTAATAGGTCCGGCTGGGTCACTGTTAGTGAACAGTGTAACGATATCCTGATGCTACACAGGTGGGTACCAGAGACACCAGTTCCTGGTGACCTCGAGATGGGACCAGAGACCTGAGGTCCAGTTGAGGTCCCCATTGGAACCACAGTCACCATGTCAGGTGAGGCCATGCTTTGAATCAGAGTCACCAGTTACAGGTGAGGCCCAGGTGGAGCCAGAGTCACCTGGTATAGAAGAGGGCAAAGTCAGGACCAGAGTGACAAGGATCAGGGCAGACCCAGTGGGGAATTGAGTAACCATGTACCGGTGATGCCCTGGTAGAACCAGAGTCACCAGGTCCAGATGAGGCGCACGTGGGGACCATGTTCACTAGGTCCCGGTGAGGCCCAGTTGAGGACCAGAGTCACCAGGTCAAGTTGAGCCCTAGAGGGGTACCAGATTCACCTGGTCTAGGTGCCGTCCAGATGGGGACCAGAGTCACCATGTCAGGGAGAGGCCCAGAGGGGATCTAGAGTCATCATGTCCAGGTGAGTCTCAGGTGTGGAACAGAGTATCCAGGTCATAATGGTCCACAGGTGAGGACCAGAGTCACCAGATCTGGGTGAGGCCCAGTTAGGATCAGAGTCAATAGTTCCAGGTGAGGCTAAGAAGGAGTCCACAGCAATCAGGTCCATGTGGGGAAAAAAGTCACCAGGACTGGGTGAGGCCCAGATGGGGACACAGATTCACCAGGTCCAGGTGATTCCCAGGTGGTGACCAGAGTTACCAGATTCACCAGGTCCAGGTGATTCCCAGGTGGTGACCAGAATTACCAGATACACCACGTCCAAGTGAGGCCCACGTAGGGGCCTGTGTAACCAGGTATGTGTGAGGCCCAAGTGGCAACCCCACTCACCAGGTCCAGGTGAGGCCTACCTGTAGGCCATGCAAAGGAACCAGGTCCCGATAATGCCAAGGTATGGACCAGAGTTACCAGGTCCAGGTGAGGCCAACCAGCAGGCCATGCAGTGGAACCAGGTCCCCATGATGCCTAGGTAGGGACCAGAGTAACCAGGTCCAAATGAGGTCAAGATGGAGCATATTCACTAGGTCCAGCCGAGGCCAAGTTGAGGACCAGAGACACCAGAACTTTTTTAGCCCTAGAGGGGTACCAGAATCACCTGGTCCAGGTGACATCCAGATGGGGACCAGAGTCACCATGTCAGGGTGAGGCCCAGAGAGGTTCCAGAGTCATCATGTCCAGGTGAGGCTCAGGTGTGGAACAGAGTCACCAGGTACCAATGTTGCCCAGGTAAGGACCAGAGTCACCCGGCCTGAGTCACGCGCAGAGAGGATAAGAGTCACCAGTTCCAGGTGAGGCCAAGAAAGGGTCCAAAGCAATCAGGTCCAGGTGGGGAACAAAGTCACCAGGACTGGGTGAGGCCCAGATGGGGAAGAGATTCACCAGGTCCAGGGGAGGCCCAGGTGGTGACCAGAATCTCCGGGTCTGGGAGAGGACCATGTAAGGACCAGATCCACCAGGTCCAAGAGAACCACGTGGGTTCCTGAGTCACCAGGTATAGGTGAAGCTCAGGTGGCAACCCCACTCACCAGGTCCAGGTGAGGCCAACCTGCAAGCCACCGTCAGCAGATCCAGGTGAGGCCCTAGTGGGGACCGGTGTCACCAGGTAAATGTGAGTCTACAAGAACACCACAGTCACCAGGTCCAGGTGTGGTTCATGTGGGAACGAGAGTCACCAGGCCCAGGTGAGACCCAGGTGGGGACCACAGTCACCAGGTCCAGAGTGAGGCCTAGGAGGTGGGACGAGAGTCATCAGGAGCAGTTGAGGCCAAAGTGTGGATCAAAGTTATCATGTTCAGGTGAGGCCCAGGTGCGGAACAGAGTAACCATGTCCCATTGATGTCAGGTGGGAAAAGAGACACAAGGTCCAGACGAGGCCTAAGTGAGGAGTAGATTCACCAGGTCCTGTTGAGGATCAGCTGAGGACCAGTGTCCCCAAATCCAGGTGAGTCCCAGTGGGGGACCAGAGTCACCCGGTTCTGGTGATATCCAGGTGGGGACCAGAGTCACCACGTCAGGGTGAGGCCCAGAGGGGGACAAGAATCACTAGGTCCAGGTGAGGCCCCGATGTGGAACTGAGAGTCCAGGTCCCATGATGCCCATATGAGGACCTGAGTCACCAGGTCCAGGTGAGGTCCCTGTGGGAACCAGTCACCTCGTCCAGGTGAGGTCCAGGTGGGACCACAGTCACAAGGTCCAGGTGAGGCGCAGGAGGCAACAGGATTCACCAAGTCCAGGTGAGGCCCAGGTGGCGACCAGTCACCAGATCCAGGTGTGGAACAGCTAAGGACCAGATTCTCCAGGCCCAAGTGAACCGCAATGGGTGACCAGAGTCACCAGGGTAGGGTGAGGCCCAGAGGGTGAACCAGATTAACCAGTTTAGTTTGAGGCCCAGAATGGGACCAGAGGTCCCTGGTCAAAGAGATGCCCAGGTGTGGAATAGAGTATCCAGGTCCCAATGACGCCTGGGTGAGGACCAGAGTCACTAGGGCCATGCAGGCCCAGATGGGAACAGAATCACTAGGTCCTGGTGAGGCATAGAATAAGACCACATTCAGCAGTATCAGGTGAGCCCCTTGTGAGAACCAGAGCCACACTATCCAGCTGAGTACCAGGACCAGGTGAGTCCCACGTGAGGACCAGATTCATCAGGTCGAATTGAGGCATAGCTGGGGACAAGAGTCACCAGGTCTGGGTGCGGCCTAGGTGGGGCAAGATTCAGCAGTTCTGAGTTAGGTCAAAGTGGGGACGAGAGACACCAGGTCCAGGTGAGGCCAAACGGAGGACCAGAGTCACCAGATCCAGGTGAGGTCCATGTTGGAAAGAGAGTCACGAGGTCCAGGAGAGGTCCAGGTGGGGTACAGAGTCACCAGATCCAGGTGAAATCCAGGTGGGGACCAGAGTCACCAGATCCATGTGAAGCCCAGGGGGGACCAGGATCACCAGGTACAGGGGAAGCCCTTGAAAGAACCAGAGTCAACAGTTCGAGGTCAGGCGCAGGTTTCAACCAGGGTCAGCAAGTCCAAGTAAGGGGAAAGTGGGGTTCACAGTCACTAGGGAATGGTGAGACCCAGAGGGGCACCAGCGTCACGTGGTCCAGGTGAGGTCCAGTTGTGGAACACAGTCACCGGTTCCCAATTTTGGCCAGTTGAGGACCATGGTCAACAGGGCCAGGTGAGGTTCAGATGGGTCCAGAGTCCCCAAATCCAGGTGAAGCCCAGGTGGGGACCACAGTCACCAGATCCAGGGTAGTCTCAGGTGCAGATCAGAATCACCAGGTCCAGGTGAGGTGCAGGTGGCAAACACAATCACCAGGTCTCGGTGAGGCCCTGGTGGGGACCAGTGTCACAAGGTACATGACAAACTAGAAACACCGCAGCCACCAGGTCCACATGATGTCCATGTGGGAACGAGAATCAACAGTTATAGGTTAGGACCAGGTGGGTATCTGACTCAACATTTCCAGGTGAGACCCAGGTGGGAACCAATGTCACCATGTCCAGGTGTGGTCCAGGTGAAGACCAGAGTTAATAGGTCCGACTTGGTCACTGTTAGTGAACAGTGTAACCATATCCTGATGCTACCCAGGTGGGTACCAGAGACAACAGGTCCTGGTGAGGCCCAGGTTGGGCCAGAGACATGAGGTCCAGGTGAGGTCCCGATGGGAACCACAGTCACCAGGTCAGGAGAGGCCATGCTTTGGATCAGAGTCACCAGTTACAGGTGAGGCCCAGGTGGAGCCTGAGTCACCTGGTACAGAAGAGGCCAAAATCAGGACCAGAGTTACCAGGATCAGGACATTCCCAGTGGGGAACAGAGTAACCATGTCCCGATGATGCCCAGGTAGACCCAGCGTCACCAGGTCCAGATGAGGCGCAGGTGGGGAGCATATTCACTAGGTCTCGGTGACACCCAGTTGAGGCCCAGTGTCACCAGGTCTATTTGAACCCTAGAAGGGTAACAGATTCACCTGGTCTAGGTGACATCCAGATGGGGACCAGAGTCACCATGTCAGGGTGAGGCCCCGAGGGGATCCAGAGTCATCATGTCCAGGTGAGGCTCAGGTGTTTAACAGAGTATCCAGGTCATAATGGTCCACAGGTGAGGACCACAGTCACCAGATCTGGGTGAGGCCCAGGTAGGATCAGAGTCACCACTTCCAGTTGAGGCCAAGAAGGAGTCCACAGCAATCAGGTCCAGAGGGGTCAAAGTCACCAGGACTGGGTGACGACCAGATGCGGACCAGATTCACCAGGTCCAGGTGATTCCCAGGTGGTGACCAGGGTTACCAGGTACGGGTGAGGACCATGTAAGGACGAGATTCACCAGGTCATCCTGGGCCCACGGGGGACCTGTGTCACCATGTATGGTGACCAGAGTCACCTGGTACAGAAGAGCGGAAAGTCAGGACCAGAGTTACCAGGATCAGGTCAGTCCCAGTGGGGAGTAGAGTAACCATGACCCGATGATGCCCAGGTAGAACCCGAGTCACCAGGTCCAGATGAGGCGAAGGTGGGGAGCATATTCACTAGGTTCCGGTGAGGCCCAGTTGAGGACCAGTGTCACCAGGTCTAGTTGAGGCCCAGAGGGGTACCAGATTCACCTGGTCAAGGTGACATCCATATGGGGACCAGAGTCACCATGTCAGGGTGAGCCCCAGGTGGCAACCCCAATCACCAGGTCCAGGTGAGGCCAACCTGCAGGCCATGCAGAGGAACCGTGTCCCGATGAAGCCCAAGTAGGGATCAGAGTTACCACGTCCAGGTGAGGCCAACCTGCAGGCCATGCAGAGGAACCGTGTCCCGATGAAGCCCAGGTAGGGACCAGAGTCACCAGGTCCATATGAGGCCCAGATCGTGTATATTCACTAGGTCCAAGTGAGGCCCATTTGAGGACCAGAGTCACCAGATCTGGTTGAGGCCTAGAGGGGTACCAGAATCACCTGGTCCAGGTGACATCAAGATGGGGACCAGAGTCACCAGGTCAGGGTGAGGCCCAGAGAGGTTCCAGAGTCATCATGTCCAGGTGAGGCTCAGGTGTGGAACAGAGTAATCAGGTACCAATGATGCCCAGGTGAGTTCCAGAGTCACCAGATCTGGGTGACGCGCAGATAGGATCAGAGTCAACAGTTCCAGGTGAGGCAAAAAGAGTCCACAGCAATCAGTTCCAAGTGGAGAACAAAGTCACCAGGACTGGGTGAGGCCCAGATGGGACCAGATTCACCAGGCCCAAGGGAGGCCAAGGTGGTGACCAGAGTCCCTGGGTCTGGAAGAGTACCAGGTAAGGACATGATTCACCAGGTCCAAGAGGCCCACGTGGGGACGTGGGTCACCAGATATGTGTGAGGCCCAGGTGGCAACCCCACTCACCAGGTCCAGGTGAGGCCAACTTGCAGGCCAGAGTCACCAGATCCAGGTGAGGCCCTAGTGGGGACCGGACTCACCAGGTAAATGTGAGTCTACAAGAACACCACAGTCACCAAGTCCAGGTGTGGTTCATGTGGGAACGAGAGTCACCAGGTCCAGGTGAGACCCAGATGAGGACCACAGTCACCAGTTCCAGATTGAGGCCTAGGTGGGGGGACCAGATTCATCAGGACCAGTTGAGGCCAAAGTGTTGAGCAAAGTTATCATGTCCAGTTGAGACCTAGGTGGGGAACAGAGTAACCATGTCCCATTGATGCCAGTTGGGAAAAGAGTCCCAAGGTACGGACGAGGCAAAAGTGAGGAGTAGATTCACCAGGTCCTGTTGAGGCCCATTTGAGGACCAGTGTCCCCAACTCTGGGTGAGTCCCAGAGGGGGACCATAGTCACCCGGTTCTGGTGATATCCAGGTGGGGACCAGAGTCAGCACGTCAGGGTGAGGCCCAGAGGGGGACGAGAACCACTAGGTCCAGGTGAGACCCCAATGTGGAACTGAGAAACCACGTCCCATGATGCCCATATGAGGACCTGAGTCACCAGGTCCAGGTGAGGTCCATGTTGGACAGAGAGTCACCAGGTCCAGGAGAGTTCCAGGTGGGGACCAGAGTCACCAGATCCAGGTGAAGTCCAGGTGGGGACCAGAGTCACCAGATCCAGGTGAAGCCCAGGTGGTGACCAGAGTCACTAGGTCCAGATGAGGCCAGGTGAGGACCAGAGTTACCAGACACCTGGGCCCGGTGGGGATCAGTTGCAACAGGTCTACCTGAGGCCCAGGTGTGGAACACAGTAACCAGGTCCAGGTGAGTCCCCGGTGTTGACAAGAGCCACCACGTCCAGGTGAGGCCCAGGTGGGGACCAGGATCACCAGGTCCAGGAGAGGCTCTTGAAAGAACCAGAGTCAAAAGTTCGAGGTCAGGAGCAGGTTGCAACAAGGGTCAGCAGGTCCAAGTCAGGCCAAAGTGGGGTTAAGAGTCACTAGGGCACGGTGAGACCCAGAGGGGACCAGAGTCAACTGGTCCAGGTGAGGTCCAGTTGTGGAACACAGCCATCGGGTCCCAATTTTCCCCAGTTGAGGACCATGGTCAACAAGGCCAGGTGAGGCCCAGATGGGGACCAGAGTCCCCAAATCCAGGTGAAGCCCAGGTGGGGACCACAGTCACCAGATCCAGGGTAGTCTCAGGTGCAGACCAGAATCACCAGATCCAGGTGAGGTGCAGGTGGCAACCACACACACCAGGTCCCGGTCAGGCCCTGCTGGGGACCAGAGTCATGAGGTACATGAGAAGCTAGAAACACTGCAGCCACCAGGTCCACAATATGTCCATGTGGGAACGAGAATCACCAGTTACAGGTGAGGACCAGGTGGGGTCCGACTCAACATGTCCAGGTGAGACCCAGGTGGGAACCAGTGTCACCATGTCCAGGTGTGGCTCAGGTGAAGACCGGAGATAATAGGTCCGGCTGGGTCACTGTTAGTGAACAGTATAAGCATATCTTGATGCTACCCAAGTGGGTACCGGAGACACCAGGTCCTGGTGAGGCCAGGTGGGACCAGAGACATGAAGTCCAGGTGATTTCCCGATGGGAACCACAGTCACCAGGTCAGGTGAGGCCATGCTTAGGATCAGAGTCACCAGTTACAGGTGAGGCACAGGTGGAGCCAGAGTCACCTGGTACATAAGAGGCCAAAGTTAGGACCAGAGTTACCGGGATCAGGTCAATCCCAGAGGGTAATACAGTAACCATGTACCGATGATGCCCAGGTAGAACCAGAGTCACCAGGTCCAGATGAGGCGCAGGTGGGGCCATGTTCACTAGATTCCGGTGAGGCCCAGTTGAGGACCAGAGTCACCAGGTCAAGTTGAGGCCTAGAGGGATACCAGATTGACCTGGTCTACGTGACATCCAGATGGGGAACAGAGTCCACATGTCAGGCTGAGGCCCAGAGGGGATCCAGATTCATCATGTCCAGGTGAGGCTCAGGTGTGGAACAGAGTATCCAGGTCATAATGGTCCACAGGTGAGGACCAGAGTCACCAGATCTGGGTGAGTCCCAGTTAGGATCAGAGTCACCAGTTCCAGGTGAGGCCAAGAAGGAGTCCACAGCAATCAGGCCCAGGTGGGGAACAAAGTCACCAGGACTGGGTGAGGCCCAGATGGGGACCAGATTCAACAGGCCCAGGTGAATCCCAGGTGGTGACCAGAGTTACCAGTTCCGGGTGAGGACCAGGTAAGGACCAGATTCACCAGGTCCAAGTGAGGCCCGCGTGGGGACCTGTGTACACCAGGCATGGTTGAGGCCCAGATGACAACACCACTCACCAGGTCCAGGTGATTCCAAACTGCAGGCCATGCAGAGGAACAATATCCCGATGATACCCAGGTACTGACTAGAGTTACCATATCCAGGTGAGGCCAACATGCAGGCCATGCAGTGGAACCATGTCCCTATGATGCCCAGGTAGGGACCAGAGTCACCAGGTCCAAATGAGGCCCAGATGGAGCATATTCACTAGGTCCAGGTGAGGCCCAGTTGAGGACCTGAGTCACCAGGTTTGGGTGAGGCCCAGGTGGCAACCCCACTCACCAGGTCCAAGTGAGGCCAACCAGCAGGCCAGAGTCACCAGATCCACGTGAGGCCGTAGTGGGCACCGGAGTCACCAGGTAAATGTGAGTCTACAAGAACACCACAGTCACCAGGTCCAGGTGTGGTTCATGTGGGAACGAGAGTCACCAGGTCCAGGTGAGACCCAGGTGGGGACAACAGTCTCCAGGTCCAGATTGAGTCCTAGGTGGGGGGACCATGGTCATCAGAACCAGTTGAGGCCAAAGGGCGGAGCAAAGTTATCATGTCCATGTGAGGCCCAGGTGCGGAAGAGAGTAACCATGTCCCATTGATGCCAGGTGGGAAAAGAGTCACAAGGTCCAGACGAGGCCTAAGTGAGGAGTAGATTCACCAGGTCCTGTTGAGACCCAGTTGAGGACCAGTGTCCCCAGGTCCGGATGAGTCCCAGAGGGGGACCAGAGTCACCCGGTTCTGGTGATATCCAGGTGGGGACCAGAGTCAGCACGTCAGTGTGAGGCCCAGAGGGGGACGAGAATCACTAGGTCCAGGTGAGGCCCCGATGTGGAACTGAAAAACCAGGTCTCATGATGCCCATTTGAGGACCTGAGTCACCAGGTACAGGTGAGGTCCCTGTGGGAACCAGTCACCTCGTCCAGGTGAGGCCCAGGTGGGACCACAGTCATCAGGTCCAGGTGAGACCCAGGTATATAAGAGAGTATCCAGGTCCCAATGATGGCCAGGTAAGGACCAGAGTCAACAGGTCCAGGAGAGGCCCAAATATGGATCAGAGTCATTGTGTTCCAGGTGAGGCCAGATGGAGACCACAGGAACCAGGTCCAGGAGAGCCCCATATGGGAACCAGAGCCACCAGATCCAGGTGAGGTCCAGGAGGGACCACAGTCACAAGGTCCAGGTGAGGCGCAGGTGGCAACATGATTCACCAAGTCCAGGTGAGACCCAGGTGACGACCAGTCACCAATTCCAGGTGTGGACCAGCTAAGGACCAGATTCACCAGGCCCAAGTGAAGCCAAGGGGTGACCAGAGTCACGAGGTAAGGGTGATTCCGAGAGGGGCACCAGAGTAACCAGTTTAATTTGAGGCCAAGAATGGGACCAGAGGTCCCTGGTCAAAGAGGGGCCCAGGTGTGGAATAGAGTATCCAGGTCCCAATGATGCCTGGGTGAGGACCAGAGTCACTAAGGCCATGCAGGCCCAGATGGGGAACAGAATCACTAGGTCCTTGTGAGGCATAGAAAAAGACCCGAGTCACCAGTAACAGGTGAGACTCTTGTGGGAACCAGAGCCACTCTATGCAGCTGAGTCCCAAGTCCATGTGAGGACCACGTGAGGACCAGATTCATCAGGTCAGGTCGAATTGAGGCATAGCTGGGGACAAGAGTCCCCAGGTCTGGGTGCGTCCTAGGTTTGGCAAGATTCTGCAGTTTTGAGTTAGGTCAAAGTGGGGACGAGAGACACCAGGTCCAGGTGAGGCCGAACTGAGGACCAGAGTCACCAGATCCAGGTGAGGTCCAGGTGGGGACCAGAGTCACCAGATCCAGGTGAAGTCCAGGTGGGGACCAGAGTCACTAGGCCCAGATAAGGCCCAGGTGAGGACCAGAGTTACCAGGTATACGTGAGGCCCCGGTGGGGATCAGAGGAAACAAGTCCATTAGAGGCCGGCTTGGGGACTATGGTCAAGAGGTGTACTTGAGGCCCAGGTGTAGAACACAGTAAGCAGGTCCAGGTGAGTCCCCGGTGGTGACAAGAGTAACCACGTCCAGGTGAGGCCCAGATGCGGACCAGGATCACCAGATACAGGGGAGGCCCTTGAAAGAACCAGAGTCAACTGTTCGAAATCAGACTTTGGTGGCATCCAGGGTCAGCAGGTCCAAGTCAGGCCAAAGTGGGGTTCACAGTCACTAGGGCACGGTGAGACCCAGAGGGGGACCAGAGTCACCTGGTCCAGGTGAGGTCCAGTTGTGGAACACAGTCACCGGGTCCCAATTTTGCCCAGTTGAGGACCATGATCAACAGGGCCAGGTGAGGCCCAGATGGGGACCGGAATCCCCAAATCCAGGTGAAGCTGAGGTGGGGACCACAGTCACCAGATCCAGGGTAGTCTCAGGTGCAGACCAGAATCACCAGGTCCAGGTGAGGTGCCGGTTGCAACCAAACTCACCAGGTCCCAGTGAGGCCCTCGTGGGGACCAGAGTCACGAGGTACATGAGAAGCTAGAAACACATGGGATCCCTGGGTGGCGCAGCGGTTTGGCGCCTGCCTTTGGCCCAGGGCGCAACCCTGGAGACCCGGGATCGAATCCCACGTCGAACTCCCTGTGCATGGAGCCTGCTCCTCCCTCTGTCTGTGTCTCGGCCAATCTCTCTCTGTGACTATCATAAATAAATAAAAATTAAAAAAAAAGAAGCTAGAACCACTGCGGACAACAGGTCCATATGATCTCCATGTGGGAACGAGAATCACCAGTTATAGGTGAGGACCAGGTGGGGATACGACTCACCATGTCCAGGTGAGACCCAGGTGGGAACCAGTGTCACCATGTGCAGGTGTGGCCCAGGTGAAGACCAGAGTTAATAGTTCCGGCTGGCGCACTGTTAGTGAACACTGTAACCATATCCTGATGCTACCCAGGAGGGTCCCAGAGACGCCAGGTCCTGGTGAGTCCCAGGTGGGACCAGAGACATGAGGTCCAGGTGAGGTCCAGATGGGAACCACAGTCACCAGGTCAGGTGAGGCCATGCTTAGGATCAGAGTCACAGGTTACAGGTGAGGCCGAGGTGGAGCCAGAGTCACCTGGTACAGAAGAGGCCAAAGTCAGGACCAGAGTTACCAGGATCAGGTCAGTCCCAGTGGGGAATAGAGTAACCATGTCCCGATGATGCCCAGGTAGAACCAGAGTCACCAGGTCCAGATGAGGCGCAGGTGGGGAGCATGTTCACTAGGTCCCGGTGAGGCCCAGTTGAGGACCAGATTTACCAGTTCAAGTTGAGGCATAGAGGGGTTCCAGATTCACCTGGTGAGGTGACATACGGATGGGGACCAGAGTCACCATATCAGGCTGAGGCCCAGAGGGGCTCCAGAGTCATCATGTCCAGGTGAGGCTCAGGGGTGGAAGAGTTTATCCAGCTCATAATGGTCCACAGATGAGGACCAGAGTCACCAGAACTGGGTGAGGCCCAGTTAGGATCAGAGTCACCAGTTCCAGGTGAGGCCAAGAAGGAGTCCACAGCAATCAGGTCCAGGTGTGGAACAAAGTCACCAGGACTGGATGAGGCCCAGATGGGGACCAGATTCACCAGGCCGAGGTGATTCCCAGGTGGTGACCAGAGTTACCACTTCCGGGTGAGAACCAGGTAAGGACCAGATTCACCAGGTCGAAGTGAGGCCCACGTGGGGACCTGTGTCACTGGCATGGGTGAGGCCCAGGTGACAAACCCTCTCACCAGGTCCAGGTGAGGCGAAACTGCAGGCCATACATAGGAACCAGGTCCCAATGATGCCCAGGTAAGGACGAGAGTTACCAGGTCCAGGTGAGGCCAACCTACAGGCCATGCAGTGGAACCATGTCCGATGATGCCATGGTAGGGACCAGAGTCACCAGGTCCAAATGAAGCCCAGATGGAGCATAATCACTAGGTCCAGGTTAGGCCCAGTTGAGGACCAGAATCACCAGACCTGGTTGAAGCCCAGAGAAGTACCATGATTCCCTGGTCCAGGTGACATCCATATGGGGACCAGAGTCACCAGGTCAGGTTGATGCCCAGAGAGGCTCCAGAGTCATCATGTCCAGGGGAGCCTCAGGTGTGGAACAGAGTCACCAAGTACCAATGATGCCCAGGTGAGGACCACAGTTACCAGGTACACGTGAGGCCCCGGTGGGGTTCAGAGGCAACAGGTCCATGTGAGGACGGCTTGGGGACCATGGTCAACAGGTCTACTTGAGGCCCAGGTGTGGAACACAGTAAGCAGGTCCAGGTGAGTCCCCGTTGGGGACAAGAGTCTCCACGTGCAGGTGAGGGCAAGGTGGACACCAGGATCGCCAGGTACAGGGGAGGCCCTTGAAAGAACCAGAGTCAACATTTCGACGTCAGGGGCAGGTAGCAAGCAGGTTCAGCAGGTCGAAGTCAGGCCAAAGTGGGGTTCACAGTTACTAGGGCACGGTGAGACCCAGAGGGGGACCAGAGTCACCTGGTCCAGGTGAGGTCCAGTTGTGGAACACAGTCAACGGGTCACAATTTTGCCCAGTTGAGGACCATGGTCAACAGGGCCAGGTCAGACCCAGATGGGGACCGGAGTCCCGAAATCCAGGTGAAGCCCAGGTGGGGACCACAGTCACCAGATCCAGGGGAGTCTCAGGTGTAGACCAGAATCACTGGGTCCAGGTGAGGTACAGGTGGCGACCACACACACTAGGTCCCGGTGAGGCCCTGGTGGGGACCAGAGTCACTAGGTACATGAGAGGCTAGAAACACTGAAGCCATCAGGTCCACATCATGTCCATGTGGGAACGAGAATCACCAGTTACACGTGAGGACCACGTGGGGATCCGACTCACCATGTCCAGGTGAAACCCAGGTGGGAACCAGTGTCAGCATGTCCAGGTGTGGCCCTTGTGAAGACCAGAGTTAATAGATCCGGGTGGGTCACTGATAGTGAACAGTGTAACCATATCCTGATGCTACCCAGGTGGGTACCAGAGACACCAGGTCCTGGTGAGACCCAGGAGGGACCAGAGACATGAGGTCCAGGTGAGGTCCCGATGGGAACCACAGTCACCATTTCAGCTGAGGCCATGCTTAGGATCAGAGTCACGAGTTACAAGTGAGGCCCAGGTCGAGCCAGAATAACCTGGTACAGAAGAGGCCAAAGTCAGGAGCAGAGTTACCAGGATCAGGTCAGTCCCAGTGGGGAACAGAGTAACAATGTCCCGATGAAGCCCAGGTAGAACCTGAGTCACCAGGTCCAGATGAGGCGCAGTTGGGGAGCATGTTCACTAGGTCCCGGTGAGGCCCAGTTGAGGACCAGAGTCACCAGGTCAAGTTGTCGCCAAGAGGTGTACAAGATTCACCTGGTCTCGGTGACTTCCAGATGGGGACCACAGTCACCGTGTCAGGCTGACCCCAGGGAGGTTCCAGAGTAGTCATGTCCAGGTGAGGCTCAAGTGTGGAACAGAGTAAGCAGGTACCAGTGATGCCAAGGTGAGGACCAGAGTCACCAGATCTGGGTAACGCGCAGATAGTATCAGAGTCACCAGTTCCAGATGAGGCCAAGAAAGAGTCCACAGCAATCAGGTCCAGGTGGGGAACAAAGTCACCATGACTGGGTGAGGCCCAGATGGAGACCAGATTCACCAGGTCCAGGTGAGGTCCAGGTATTGACCAGAGTCCCCAGGTCTGGGAGAGGACCAGGTAAGGACTAGATTCACCAGATCCAAGAGGCCCACGTGGGGACCTGAGTCACCAGGTATGGGTGTGGCCAAGGTGGCAACCCCACTCAACAGATCCAGGTGAGGCCAACCTGCAGGACAAAGTCATCAGATCCAGGTGACGCCATAGTGGGGTCCGGAGTGACCAGGTAAATATGAGTCTATAAGAACACCACAGTCACCAGGTCCAGGTGTGGTTCATGTGGGAACGAGAGTCACCAGGTCCAGGTGAGACCCAGGTGAGGACAACAGTCACCAGGTCCAGATTGAGGCCTAGGTGGGGGGACCAGAGTCATCAGGACCAGTTGAGACCAAAGTATGGAGCAAAGATATCATGTCCAAGTGAGGCCCAGGTGGGGAACAGAGTAACCATATCCCATTGATGCCAGGTGGGAAAAGAGTCACAAGGTCCAGACGAGGCCTAAGTGAGGAGTAGATTCACCAGGGCCTGTTGAGGCCCAGTTGAGGACCAGTGTCCCCAGGTCCGGATGAGTCCTAGAGGGGGACCAGAGTCACCCGGTTCTGGTGATATCCAGGTGGGGACCATAGTCTCCACGTCAGGGTGAGGCCGAGAGGGGGACGAGAATCACTAGGTCCAGGTGAGGCCCCGATGTGGAACTCAGAAACCAGGCCCCATAATGCCCATATGAGGACCTCAGTCACCAGGTCCAGGTGAGGTCCCAGTGGGAACCAGTCATCTCGTCTCGGGGAGGCCCAGGTGGGACCACAGTCAGGAGGTCCAGGTGAGGTCCAGGTGTGACCACAGTCAACAGGTCCAGGTGAGGCCCAGGTATATAAGAGAGTATCCAGGTACCAATGATGACCAATTACGTAACAGAGACAAGAGGTCCAGGAGAGGCCCAAATATGGATCAGAGTCATTGTGTTCCAGGTGAGGCCAGATGGAGACCACAGGAACCAGGTCCAGGAGAGCCCCATATGGGAATCAGAGCCACCAGATCCTGGTGAAGTCCAGGTGGGACCACAGTCACAACGTCCAGGTGAGGCGCAGGTGGCAACATGATTCACCAAGTCCAGGTGAGGCCCAGGTGGCGACCAGTCACCAGATCCAGGTGCGGACCAGCTAAGGACAAGAATCACCAGGCCCAGGTGAAGCCCAAGGGGTGACCAGTGTCACCAGGTAAGGGTGAGGTCCAGAGGGGAAAACAGTGTAACCAGTTTAGTTTGAGGCCCAGAATGGGACCAAAGGACTCTGGTGAAAGAGAGGCCCAGGAGTGGAATAGAGTATCCAGTTCCGAATGATGCCTGGGTGAGGACCAGAGTCACTAGGGCCATGCAGGCCTAGATGGGGAACAGAATCACTAGGTCCTGGTGAGGCATAGAATAAGACCACAGTCACCAGTATCAGGTGAGCCCCTTGTGCGAACCAGAGCCACTCTATCCAGCTGAGTCCCAGGTCCATGTGAAGCCCATGTGAGGACCGGATTCATCAGGTCTAATTGAGGCATAGCTGGGGACAAGTGTCAACAGGTCTGTGTGCGGCCTAGGTGGGGAAAGAATCAGCAGTTCTGAGTTAGGTCCAAGTGGGGACGAGAGACACCAGGTCCAGGTGAAGCCAAAGTGAGGACCAGAGACACCAGATCCAGGTGAGGTCCTTGTTGGAAATAGAGTCACCAGGTCCAGGAGAGGACCAGGTTGGGACCACAGTCACTAGATCCAGGTGAAGTCCAGGTGGGGACCAGAGTCACCAGATCGAGGTGAAGCCCAGGTGGGGACCAGAGTCACTAGGTCCAGATGAGGCCCAGGTGAGGACCAAAGTTACCAGGTACACGTGAGGAGCCGGTGGAGATCAGAGGCAACAGGTCCATGTGAGTCCGGCTTGGGGACCATGGTCAACAGGTCCACTTGAGACCCAGGTGTGGAACACAGTAAGCAGGTCCAAGTGAGTCCCCCCGTGGTGACAAGATTCACCACGTCCAGGTGAGGCCCAGGTGGGGTCCAGGACCACCAGGTAGAGGGGAGGCCCTTGAAAGTACCAGACTCAACAGTTCGAGGTCAGGCGCAGGTGGCAACCAGGGTAAGCAAGTCCAAGTCAGGCCAAAGTGGGGTTCACAGTCACTAGGGAACGGTGTGACCAAGAGGGGGACCAGAGTCACCTGGTCCAGGTGAGGTCCAGTTGTGGAACACAGTCACCAGGTCCCAAATTTGCCCAGTTGAGGACCATGGTCAACAGGGCCAGGTGAGGCCCAGATGGGGACCAGATTCATCCGGTTCTGGTGATATCCAGGTGGGGACCAGAGTCACCACGTCACGTTGAGGCCCAGAGGGGCCGAGAATCACTAGGTCGAAGTGAGGCCCCGATGTGGAACTGAGAACCCAGGTCCCATGATGCCCATATGAGGACCTGAGTCACCAGGTCCAGGAGAGGTCCCTGTGGGAACCAGTCACCTCATCCAGGTGAGGCCCAGGTGGGACCACAGTCACCAGGTCCAGGTGAGGCCCAGGTATATAAGAGAGTATCCAGGTCCTAATGATGCCCAGGGATGGACCAGAGTCAACAGGTCCAGGAGAGGCCCAAATATGGATCAGAGTCATTGTGTTCCTGGGGAGGCCAGATGGAGATCACAGGAACCAGGTAAAGGAGAGCCCCATATGGGAACCAGAGCCACAAGATCCAGGTGAGGTCCAGGTGGGACCACAGTCACAGGTCCATTTGAGGCACAGGTGGCAACAGGATTCACCAAGTCCAGGTAGGCCCAGGTGGCGACCAATCACCAGATCCAGGTGAGGACCAGCTAAAGACCAGACTCACCAGGCCCAAGTGAAGCCCAAGGGGTGACCAGAGTCACCAAGTAAGGGTGAGGACCAGAGGGGGAACCAGGGTAACCATTTAGTTTGAGGCCCAGAATGGGACCAGAAATCCCTGGTCAAAGTGAGACCCAGATGTGGAATAGAGTATCCAGGTCCCAATGATGCCTGGGTGAGGACCAGAGTCACTAGCGACATGCAGGCCCAGATGTGGAACAGAATAACTAGGTACTGGTGAGGCATAGAATAAGACCACAGTCAGCAGTAACAGGTGAGCCCCTTGTGGGAGCCAGAGCCACTCTATCCAGCTGAGTCCCAGGTCCATGTGAGGCCCACGTGAGGACTAGATTCATCAGGTCGAATTGAGGCATAGTTGGGGACAAGAGTCACCAGGTGTGGGTGCGGCCTAGGTGGGGCAAGATTCAGCAGTTCTGAGTTTGGTCAAAGTGGGACGAGAGACACCAGGTCCAGGTGAGGCCAAAGTGAGGACCAGAGTCACCAGATCCAGGTGAGGTCCAGGTGGGGACCAGAGTCACCAGATCCAGGTGAAGTCCAGGTGGGGACCAGAGTCACTAGGTCCAGATTAGGCCCAGGTGAGGACCAGAGTTACCAGGTAAACGTGAGGACCCGGTGGGAATCAGAGGCAACAGGTCCATGTGAGGCGTGCTTGGGGACCATGGTCAAGAGGTGTACTTGAGGCCCAGGTGTGGAACACAGTAAGCAGGTCCAGGTGAGTCCCCGGTGGTGACAAGGGTCCCCACGTCCAGGTGAGACCCAGGTGGGGACCAGGATCACCAGGTAGAGGGGAGGCCCTTGAAAGTACCAGAGTCAACAGTTTGAGGTCAGGGACAGGTGGCAACCAGGGTCAGCAGCTCTAAGTCAGGCCAAAGTGGGGTTCACAGTCACAAGGGCACGGTGAGACCCAGAGGGGGACCAGAGTCACCTGGTCCAGGTGATGTCCAGTTGTGGAACACAGTCACTGAGTCCCAATTTTGCCCAGTTGAGGACCATGGTCAACAGGGCCAGGTGAGCCAGATATGGGGACCGGAGACTCAAATCCAAGTGAAGACCAGATCGGGACCACAGTCACCAGATCCAGGGTATTCTCAGGTGCAGGCCAGAATCACCAGGTCCAGGTGAGGTGCAGGTGGCAACCACACTCACCAGGTCCCGGTGAGGCCCTGGTGGGGACCAGAGTCACGAGGTACATGAGAAGCTAGAAACACTGCAGCCACCAGGTCCACATCATGTCCATGTGGGAACGAGAATTCCCAGTTACAGGTGAGGACCAGGTGGGGATCCGACTCACCATGTCCAGGTGAGACCCAGGTGGGAACCAGTGTCACCATATCTAGGTGTGGCCCAGGTGAACCCAGAGTTAATAGGTCCGGCTGGGTCACTGTTAGTGAACAGTGTAACCATATCCTGATGCTACCCAGGTGGGTACCAGAGACACCAGGTCCTGTTTAGGCCCAGGTGGGACCAGAGTCACCAGGTCAAGTTGAGGCCTAGAGGGGTACCAGATTCACCTGGTCTAGGTGACATCCAGATGGGGATCAGAGTCACCATCTCAGGCTGAGGCTCAGAGGGTATCCAGAGTCATCATGTCCAGGTGAGGCTCAGGTGTGTAACAAAGTATCCAGGTCATAATGGTCCACAGGTGAGGCCAGAGTCACCAGATCTGGGTGAGACCCAGTTAGGATCCGAGTCACCAGTTCAAGGTGAGGCCAAGAAGAAGTCCACAGCAATCAGGCCCAGGTGGGGAACAAAGTCACCAGGACTGGATGAGGCCCAGATGGGGACCAGATTCACCAGGTCCAGGTTATTCCCAGGTGGTGACCAGAGTTACCAGTTCCGGGTGAGGTCCAGGTAACGACCAGATTCACCAGGTCCAAGTGAGACCCACGTGGGGACCTGTGTCACAAGGCATGGGTGAGGCCCAGGTGTCAACCCCACTCACCAGGTCCAGGTGAGGGCAACCTGCAGGCCATGCAGAGGAACCATGTCCCGATGATGCCCAGGTAGGGACTAGAGTTACCAGGTCCAGGTGAGGCCAACCTGCAGGCCATGCAGTGGAACCATGTCCCGATGATGCCCAGGTAGGGAACAGAGTTACCAGGTCCAGGTGAGGACAACCTGCAGTCATGCAGTGGAGCCAAGTCCCGATGATGCCCAGGAAGAGACAAGAGTCACCAGGTCCAATTGAGGCCCAGATGGAGCATATTCACTAAGTCCAGGTGAGTCCCAGTTGAGGACGAGTGTCACCAGATCTGGTTGAGGCCTAGAGGGGTACCAGAATCACCTGGTCCAGGTGAAATCCAGATGGGGACCAGAGTCACCATGTCAGGGTGAGGCCTAGAGAGGCTCCAGAATCATCATGTCCAGGTGAGGCTCAGGTGTGGAACACAGTGTCCAGGTCATAATGGTCCACAGGTGAGGACCAGAGTGACGGATCTGGGTGACGCGCAGATAGGATCAGAGTCACCAGTTCCAGGTGAGGCCAAGAAAGTGTCCACAGCAATCAGGTTCAGGTGTGGAACACAGTAAGCAGGTCCAGGTGAGTCCCCGGTGGTGACCAGAGTCACCACGTCCAGGTGAGGCCCAGGTGGACACCAGGATCATCAGGTACAGGGGAGGCCCTTGAAAGAACCAGAGTCAACAGTTCGAGGTCAGGGGCAGGAGGCAACCAGGTTCAGCAGGTCGAAGTCAGGCCAAAGTGGGGTTCACAGTCACTAGGGCACGGTGAGACCCAGAGGGGGACCAGAGTCACCTGGTCCATGTGAGGTCCAGTTGTGGAACACAGTCAATGGGTCACAATTTTGCCCAGTTGAGGACCATGGTCAACAGGGCCAGGTGAGGCCCAGATGGGGACCGGAGTCCCGAAATCCAGGTGAAGCCCAGGTGGGGACCACAGTCACAAGATCCAGGGTAGTCTCAGGTGCAGACCAGAATCACCAGGTCCAGGTGTGGTGCAGGTGGCAACCAAACTCACCAGGTCCCGGTGAGGCACTGGTGGGGACCAGAGTCACGAGGTACATGAGAAGCTAGAAACACATGGGATCCCTGGGTGGCGCAGCGGTTTGGCGCCTGCCTTTGGCCCAGGGAGCGATCCTGGAGACCCGGGATCGAATCCCAGGTCGGGCTCCCGGTGCATGGAGCCTGCTTCTCCCTCTGCCTGTGTCTCTGCCTCTCTCTCTCTCTGTGACTATCATAAATAAATAAAAATTAAAAAAAAGATGCTAGAAATACTGCGGCCAACAGGTCCACATGATCTCCATGTGGGAACGAGAATCACCAGTTATACGTGAGGACCAGGTGGGGATCCCACTCACCATGTCCAGGTGAGACCCAGGTGGGAAACAGTGTCACCATGTCCAGGTGTGGCCCAGGTGAAGACCAGAGTTAATAGGTCCGGCTGGGTCACTGTTAGTGAACAGTGTAACAATATCCTGATGCTACCCAGGTGGGTAGCAGAGACACCAGGTCCTGGTGAGGCCCAAGTGGGACCAGAGACATGAGGTCCAGGTGAGGTCCCAATGGGAACCACAGTCACCAGGTCAGGTGAGGCCATGCTTAGGATCATAGTCACCAGTTACAGGTGAGGCCCAGGTGGAGCCAGAGTCACCTGGTACAGAAGAGGCCAAAGTCAGGACCAGAGTTATCAGGATCAGGTCACTCCAAGTGGGTATAGAGTAACCATGTCCCGATGATGCCCAGGTAGAACCAGAGTCACCAGGTCCAAATGAGGCCCAGTTGGAGCATATTGACTAAGTCCAGGTGAGGCCCAGTTGAGGACCAGAGTCACCAGATCTGGTTGAGGACTAGAGGGGTACCAGAATCACCTGGTCCAAGTGACATCCAGATGGGGACCAGAGTCACCAGGTCAGGGTGAGGCCCAGAGTGGTTCCAGAGTCATCAAGTGCAGGTGAGGTTCAGGTGTGGAATAGTCTCACCAGGTACCAATGATGCCCACGTGAGAACCAGAGTACCCAGGTCTGGGTGACGCGCATATAGGATCAGAGTCACCAGTTCCAGGTGAGGAGAAGAAAGAGTCCACAGCAATCAGGTCCAGGTGGGGAACAAACTCACCAGGACTGCGTGAGGCCCAGATGGGGACCAGATTCACCAGGTCCATGTGAGGCCCAGGTGGGGACCAGAGTCCCCGGGTCTGGGAGAGGACCAGGTAAGGACCAAATTCACCAGGTCCAAGAGGCACACGTGGGGACCTGAGTCACCAGGTATGGGTGAGTCCCAGGTGGCAACCCCACTCACCAGGTCCAGGTGAGGCCAACCTGCAGGCCAGAGTCACTAGATCAAGGTGAGTCCCTAGTGGGGACCAGAGTCACCAGGTAAATGTGAGTCTACAAGAACACCACAGTCACCAGGTCCAGGTGTGGTTCATGTGGGAACGAGAGTCACCAGGTCCAGGTGAGACCCAGGTGGAGACCAGAGTCACCAGTTCCAGATTGAGGCCTAGGTGGGGGGACCAGAGTCATCAGGACCAGTTGAGGCCAAAGTGTGGAGCAAAGTTATCATGTCCAGGTGAGGCCCAGGTAGGGAACAGAGTAACCATGTCCCATTGATGCCAGGTGGGAAAAGAGTCACAAGGTCCAGACGAGGCCTAAGTGAGGAGTAGATTCACCAGATCCTGATGAGGCCAAGCTGAGGACCAGTGTCCCCAGCTCCGGGTGAGTCCCAAGGGGGAGCAGAGTCACCGGTTCTGGTGATATCCAGGTGGGGACCAGAGTCAGCACGTCGGAGTGAGGTCCAGAGGGGGACGAAAATCACTAGGTCCAGGTGAGGCCCCGATGTGGAACTGAGAAACCAGGTCCCATGATGCCCATATGAGGACCTGAGTCACCAGGTCCAGGTGAGGGCCCTGTGGGAACCAGTGACCTCGTCCAGGTGAGGCCCAGGTGCGACCACAGTCACCAGGTCTTGGTGAGGCCCAGGTATATAAGAGCAGTATCCAGGTCCCAATGATGCCCAGGTGAGGACCAGAGTCAACAGGTCCAGGAGAGGCCCAAATATGGATCAGAGTCATTGTTTTCCAGGTGAGGCCAGATGGAGACCACAGGAACCAGGTCCAGGAGAGCCCCATATAAAAACCAGAGCCACCAGATCCAGGTGAGGTCCAGGTGGGCCACAGACACAAGGTCCAGGTGAGGCGCAGGTGGCAACATGATTCACCAAGACCAGGTGAGGCTGAGGTGGCAACCAGTCAGCACATCCAGATGCGGACCAGCTAAGGACCAGATTCACCAGGACCATGTGAAGCCCAAGGGGTGACCAGAGTCACCAGCTAAGGGTGAGGCCCAGAGGGGGAAATAGAGTAACCAGTTTAGTTTGAGGGCCAGAATGGGACCAGAGATCCCTGGTCAAAGTGAGGCCCAGGTGTGGAATAGAGTATCCAGTTCCGAATGATGCCTGGATAAGGACCAGAATCACTACGGATATGCAGGCCCAGATGGGAACAGAATCACTAGGTCCTGGTGAGACATAGAATAAGACCACAGTCACCAGTATCAGGTGAGCCCCTTGTGGGAACCAGAACTACTCTATCCAGCTCAGTCCCAGGTCCATGTGAGGCCGACGTGAGGACCGGATTCATCAGGTCGAATTGAGGCATAGCTTGGGACAAGAGTCACCAGGTCTGGGTGCGGCCTAGGTGGGGCAAGATTCAGCAGTTCTGAGTTAGGTCCAAGTGGGGACGAGAGACACCAGGTCCAGGTGAGGCCAAACTGAGGACCAGATTCACCAAATCCAGGTGAGGTCCATGTTGCAAAGAGAGTCACGAGGTCCAGGAGAGGTCCAGGTGGGGTCCAGAGTCACCAGAGCCATGTGAAGTCCAGGTGGGGACATAGTCACCAGATCCATGTGAAGCCCAGGTGGGGACCAGAGTCACTAGGTCCACTTGAGGCCCAGGTGAGGACCAGAGATACCAGGTACACGTGAGGACCCGGTGGGGATCAGAGGCAACAGGTCCATGTGAGGCCGGCTTGGGGACCATGGTCAACAGGTCTACTTGAGGCCCAGGTGTGGAACACAGTAAGCAGGTCCAGGTGAGTTCCCATTGGTGACAGGAGACACCACGTCCAGGTGTGGGCCAGGTCCGACCAGGATCACCAGGTCCAGGGAAGGCCCTTGAAAGAACCAGAGTCAACAATTCGAGGTTAGGTGCAGGTGGCAACCAGGGTCATCAGGTCCAAGTCAGGCCAAAGTGGGGTTCACAGTCACTAGGGCACGGTGACACCCAGAGTGGGACCAGAGTCACCTGGTCCAGGTGAGGTCCAGTTGTGGAACACAGTCACCGGGTCCCAATTTTGCACAGTTGAGGACCATGGTCAACAGGGCCAGGTGAGGCCCAGATGGGGACCGGAGTCCCCAAATCCAGGTGAAGCCCAGGTGGAGACCACAGTCACCAGATCCAGGGTAGTCTCAGGTGCAGACCAGAATCACCAGGTCCATGTGAGGTGCAGGTGGCAACCACACTCACCAGGTCCCGGAGAGGCCCCGGTGGGGACCAGAGACACGAGGTACATGAGAAGCTAGAAACACTGCAGCCACCAGGTCCACATGATGTCCATGTGGGAACGAAAATCACCAGTTACAGGTGAGGACCAGGTGGGGATCCGACTCACCATGTCAGGTGAGACCCAGGTGGGAACAGTGTCACCATGTCTCGTGTGCCCAGGTGAAGACCAGAGTTATAGGTCCGGCTGGATGAGTGTTAGTGAACAGTGTAACCATATCCTGATGCTACCCAGGTGGGTACCAGAGACACCAGGTCCTGGTGAGGCCCAGGTTGTAACCAGAGTACATGAGATCCAGGTGAGGTCTCGATGGGAACCACAGTCACCAGGTCAGTTGAGGCCATGCTTAGGATTAGAGTCACCAGTAACCGGTGAACCGAAGGTGGACCCAGAGTCACCTGGTACAGAAGAGGCCAAATCAGGACCAGAGTTACCAGGATCAGGTCAGTCCCAGTGCGGAATGCAGTAACCGTGTCCTGATGATGCCCAGGTAGAACCAGAGTCACCAGGTCCAGATGAGGCACAGTTGGGGAGCATATTCACTAGGTCCCTGTGAGGCCCAGTTGAGGACCAGAGTCACCAGATCTGGTTGAGTCCTAGAGGGGTACCCGAATCACCTGGTCCACGTGACATCCAGATGGAGACCAGAGTCACCAGGTCAGGGTGAGACACAGAGCGTTTCCAGAGTCATCATGTCCAGGTGAGGCTCAGGTGTGGAACAGAGTCAACAGGTTCCAATGATGCCCAGGGTAGGACCAGAGTCACCAGATCTGGTGACGCGCAGATAGTATCAGAGTCACCAGTTCCAGTTGAGGCCAAGAAGGAGTCCACAGCAATCAGGTCCAGGTGGGGATCAAAGTCACCAGGAATGGGTGAGGCCCAGATGGGGATCAGATTCACCAGGTCCAGGTGATTCCCAGGTGGTGACAAGGGTTACCAGTTCCGGGTGAGGACCAGGTAAGGACCAGATTCACCAGGTCCAAGTGAGGCCCACGTGAGACCTGTGTCACCAGGTATGGGTGAGGCCCAGGTGGCAAGCCCACTCACCAGGTCTAGGTGAGGCCAACCTGCAGGCCATGCAGAGGAACCGTGTACCGATGATGCCCAGGTAGGGACCAGAGGTACGAGGTCCAGGTGACGCCAACCTGCAGGTCATGCAGAGGAACCGTGTCCCGATGATGCCCAGATAGGGACCAGAGTTACCAGGTCAAGAGGAGGACAACCTGCAGACCATTATGTGGAACCATGTCCCGATGTTGCCCACGTAGGGACCAGAGTCACCAGGTCCAAATGAGGCCCAGATGGAGCATATTCACTAGGTCCAGGTGAGGCCCAGTTGAGGACCAGAGTCACCAGATCTGGTTGAGCCCTAGAGGGGTACCAGATTCACCTGGTCTAGGTGACATCCAGATGGGGACCAGAGTAACCATGTCAGGGTTAGGCCCAGAGGGGATCCAGAGTCATCATGTCCAGGTGAGGCTCAGGTGTGGAACAGAGTATCCAGGTCATAATGGTCCACCGGTGAGGACCAGAGTCACCAGATCTGGGAGAGGCCCAGTTAGGATCAGAGTTACCACTTCCAGGTGAGGCCAAGAAGGTGTCCACAGCAATCAGGTCCAGGTGGGGAACAAAGTCACCAGGACTAGGTGATGCCCAGGTGGTGACCAGATTTACCACATCCGGGTGAGGACTAGGTAAGGACCACATTCACCAGGTCCAAGTGAGGCCCACGTGGGGACCTGTGTCACCAGGCATGTGTAAGATCCAGGTGGGAACCCCACTCACCAGGTCAAGATGACCCGATGATGCTCAGGTAGGGACCAGAGTTACCAGGTCCAGGTGAGGCAAACCAGCAGGCCATGCAGTGGAACCATTTCCCGATGATGCCCAGTGAGTAACCAGAGTCACCAGGTCCAAATGAGGCCCAGATGGAGCATATTCACTAGGTCCAGGTGAGGCCCAGTTGAGGACAAGAGTCACCAGAACTGGTTGAGGCCTAGAGGGGTTCCAGAATCACCTGGTCCAGGTGACATCCAGATGGGGACCAGATCACCAGGTCAGGGTGAGGCCCAGAGAGGTCCCAGAGACATCATGTCCAGGTGAGGCTCAGGTATGGAACAGAGTAACCAGGTACCAATGATGCCCAGGTGAGGACGAGAGTCACAAGGTCTGGGTGACGCACTGATAGGATCAGAGTCACCAGTTCAAGGTGAAGGCAAGAAAGAGTCCAGAGCAAACACGTCCAGGTGGGGAACATAGTCACCAGGACTGGGTTAGGCCCAGATGGGGACCAGATTCACCAGGTCTAGGTGAGGCCCAGGTTGTGACAAGATTCCCAGGGTCTGGGAGAAGACCAGGTAAGGGCCAGATTCACCAGGTCCAAGAGGCCCACGTGGGGACCTGAGTCATCAGGTATGTGTGAGGCCCAGGTGGCATCCAACTAACCAAGTCCAGGTGAGGCCAACCTGCAGGCCAGAGTCACCAGATCCAGGTGAGGCCCTAGTGGGGCCAGAGTTTCCAGGTAAATGTGAGTCTACAAGTACACCACAGTCACCAGGTCCAGGTGTGATTCATGTGGGAACGAGAGTCACCAGGTCCAGGTGAGACCCATGTGTGGATGACAGTCTCCAGGTCCAGATTGAGGCCTAGGTGGGGGGACCAGAGTCATCGGGACGAGTTGAGGCCAAAGTATGGAGCAAAGTTATCATGTCCAAGTGAGGCCCAGGTGGGGAACAGAGTAAAAATGTCCCATAGATGCCAGGTGGGTAGAGTCACAAGGTCCAGACGAGGCCTAAGTGAGGAGTAGATTCACCAGGTCCTTTTGAGGCCCAGTTGAGTATCAGTGTCCCCAGTTCTGGGTGATTCCCAGAGGGGGACCAGAGTCACCCTGTTCTGGTGTGAGTCAGGTGCGGACCAGAGTCACCACGTCAGGATGAGGCCCAGAGGGGAACGAGAATCACTAGGTCCAGGTGAGGCCCCGATGTGGAACTGAGAAAACAGGTCCCATGATGCACATATGAGGACCTGAGTCACCTGGCCCAGGGGAGGTCCCTGTGGGAACCAGTCACCTCGTCCAGGTGAGGCCCAGGTGGGACCACAGTCACCAGTTCCAGGTGAGGCCCAGGTATATAAGAGAGTATCCAGGTCCCAATGATGCCCAGGTAAGGTCCAGAGTCAACAGGTCCAGGAGAGGCCCAAATATGGATCAGAGTCATTGTGTTCCAGGGGAGGCCAGATGGAGACCACAGGAACCAGGTCCAAAAGAGCCCCATATGGGAACCAGAGCCACCAGATCCAGGTGAGGTCCAGGTGGGACCACAGACACAAAGTCCAGGTGAGGCGCATGTGGCAACAGGATTCACCAAATCCAGGTGAAGTCCAGGTGGCGTCCAGTCTCCAGATCCAGGTGTGGACCAGCTTAGGACCAGATTCACCAGGCCCAAGTGAATCCCAAGGGGTGACCAGAGTCACCAGGTAAGGGTGAGGCCTAGAGGGGGTACCAGAGTAACCAGTTTAGTTTGAGGCTCACAATGGGACCAGAGGTCCCTGGTCAAAGTGAGGCCCAATTGTGGAATAGAGTATCCAGGTCCCAATGATGCCTGGGTGAGTACCAGAGTCACTATGGCCATGGAGTCCCAGATGGGGAACAGAATCACTAGGTCTTGGTGAGGCATAGAATACGACCACAGTCAGCAGTATCAGGTGAGCCCCTTGTGGGAACCAGAGCCACTCTATCCAGCTGAGTCCCAGGTCCATGTGAGGCCCCCGTGAGGACCAGATTCATCAGGTCGAATTGAGGCATAGCTGGGGACAAGAGTCATCAGGTCTGGGTGCGGCCTAGATCGGGCAAGATTCGGTAGTTCTGAGTTAGGTCAAAGTGGGGATGAGAGACACCAGGTCCTGGTGAGGCCATACTGAGGACCAGAGTCACCAGATCCAGGTGAGGTCCATGTGGGGACCAGGGTCACCAGATCCAGGTGAATTCCAGGTGGGGACCAGAGTCACCAGATCCAGGTGAAGCCCAGATGGTGACCAGAGTCACTAGGTCCAGATGAGGCCCAGGATGAGGACCAGAGTTACCAGGTACACATGAGGCCCTGGTGGAGATCAGAGGCCACACGTCCATGTGAGTCCGGCTTCGGGACCATGGTGAACAGGTCTACTTGAGTCCCAGGAGTGGAACACAGTAAGCAGGTCCAGGTGAGTCCCCGGTGGTGACAAGAGTCACTACGTCCAGGTGAGGCCCAGGTGGGGACCAGGATCACCAGGTACAGGGGAGGCCCTTGAAAGAACCAGAGTCAACAGTTCGAGGTCAGGTGTAGGTGGCAACCAGGGTCAGCAGGTCCCAGTAAAGCCAAAGTGGGGTTCACAGTCACTAGTGCATGGTGAGACCCAGAGGGGAACCAGAGTCACATGGTCCAGGTGAGGTCCAGTTGTGGAACACACTCACCTGGTCCCCATTTTGCCCAGTTGAGGACAGTGGTCAACAGGGCCAGGTGAGGCCCAGATGGGGACCGGAGTCCCCAAATCCAGGTGAAGCCCAGGTGGGGACCACAGTCACCAGATCCAGGGTAGTCTCAGGTGCAGAGCAGAATCACGAAGTCCAGGTGAGGTGCAGGTGTCAACCACACTCACCAGGTCCCGGTGAGGCCCTGGAGAAGACAGAGTCACGAGGTACATGAGAAACTAGAAACTCTGCAGCAACCAGGTCCACATGATGTCCATATGGGAACGCGAATCACCAGTTACAGGTGAGGGCCAGGTGGGGATACGACTCACCATGTCCAGGTGAGACCCAGGTGGGAACCAGTGTCACCATGTCCAGGTGTGGCCCTGGTGTAGACCAGAGTTAATAGGTCAGGCGGGGTCACTGTTAGTGAACAGTGTAACCCTATCCTGATGCTACCCAGGTGGGTACCAGAGACACCAGGTCCTGGTGAGGCCCAGGTGGAACCAGAGACCTGAGGTCCAGGTGAGGTCCCGATGGGAACCACAGTCACCAGGTCAGGTGAGGCCATGCTTAGGATCAGAGTCACAAGTTACAGGTGAGGTCCAGGTGGAGCCAGAGTCACCTGGTACAGAAGAGGCCAAAGTCAGGATCAGAGTTACCATAGCCAGGTCAGTCCCAGTGGGGAATACAGTAACCATTTCCCGAGGATGCCCAGGTAAAACCAGAGTCACCATGCCCAGAAGCGGCGCAGATGGGGAGCATATTCACTAGGTTCCGGTGAGGCCCAGTTGAGGACGTGTCACGAGGTCAAGTTGAGGCCTAGAGGGGTACCAGATTCACCTGGTCTAGGTGAAATCCAGTTGGGGACCAGAGTCACCATGTCAGGCTGAGGCCCAGAGGGGATCCAGATTCAACATGTCCAGGTGAGGCTCACGTGTGGAACAGTGTATCCAGTTCATAATGGTCCACAGGTGAGGACCAGAGTCACCAGATCTGGGTGAGGCCCAGTTAGTATCAGAGTCACCAGTTCCAGGTGAGCCCCAGAAGGTGTCCACAGCAATCAGGTCCAGGTGGGGAACAAAGTCACAAGGACTGGGTGAGGCCCAGATGGGGACCAGATTCACCAGGTCCAGGTGAGAACCAGGTGGTGACCAGAGTCCCCGGGTCTGGGTTAGGACCAGATAAGGACCAGATTCACCAGGTCCAAGAGACCCACGTGGGGACCTGAGTCATCAGGTACGGGTTAGGCCCAGGTGGCAACCGCACTCACCAGGTCCATGTGAGGCCAACCTGCAGACCAGAGTCACCAGATCTAGGAGAGGCTCTAGTGGGGACCGGAGTCACCAGGTAAATGTGAGTCTACAAGAAAACCAGTAACCAGTTCCAGGTAGTATTACAGGTGGGAACGAGATCAACAGTTCCAGGTGAGACCCAGGTGAGGACCACAGTCACCAGGTCCAGATTGAGGCCTAATGGGGGGACCAGAGTCATCAGGACCAGTTGAGAACAAAGTGCGGAGCAAAGTTATCATGTCCAGGTGAGGCCCAGGTGGGGAACAGAGTAACCATGTCCCATTGATGCCAGGTGGGAAAAGAGTCACAAGGTCCAGACGAGGCCTAACTGAGGAGTAGATTCACCAGGTCCTGATGAGGCCCAGATTAGGACCACTGTCCCCAGCTCCGGGTGAGTCCCAGAGGGGGACCACAGTCACTGGTTCTGGTGATATCGAGGTAGTGACCAGAGTCACCACGTCAGGGTGAGGCCCAGAGCGGGACGAGAATCACTAGGTCCAGGTGAGGCCCCAATGTGGAACTGAAAAAACAAGGTCCCATGATGCCCATATGAGACCTGAGTCACCAGGTCCAGGTGAGGTCCCTGTGGGAACCAGTCACTTCGTCCAGGTGAGGCCCAGGTGGGACCACAGTCAACAGGTCCAGGTGAGGCCCAGTTATATAATGAGTATCCAGGTCCCAATGATGCCCAAGTAAGGACCAGAGTCAACAGGTCCAGCAGAGGCCCAAATATGGATCAGAGTCATTTTGTTCCAGTTGATGCCTGATGGAGACCACAGGAACCAGGTCCAGGAGAGCCCCATATGGGAACCAGAGCCACCAGATCCAGGTGACGTCCAGGTGGGACCAGAGTCACAAGGTCCAGGTGAGGCGCAGGTGGCAACAGGATTCACCAAGTCCAGGTGAGGACCAGGTGGCGAACAGTCACCACATCCAGGTGCGGACCAGCTAAGGACCAGATTCACCAGGCCCAAGTGAAGCCCAAGGGGTGACCAGAGTCACCAGGTAAGGGTGAGTCCCAGAGGGGGAACCAGAGTAACCAGTTTAGTTTGAGGCCCAGAATGGGACCAGAGGTCCCTGGTCAGAGTGAGTCCCAGATGTGGAATAGAGTATCCAGGTCCCAGTGATGCCTGGATGAGGACCAGAGTCACTAGGACCATGCAGGCCCATATGGGGTACAGAATCACTAGGTCCTGGTGAGGCATAGAATAAAACCACAGTCACCAGTATCAGGTGAACCCAATGTGGGAACCAGAGCCACTCTATCCAGCTGAGTAGCAGGTCCATGTGAGGCCCACGTGAGGACCAGATTCATCAGGTCGAATTGAGGCATAGCTGGGGACAAGAGTCACCAGGTATGGCTGCGGCCTAATTGGGGAAAGATTCAGCAGTTCTGAGTTAGGTCAAAGTGGGGACGAGAGACGCCAGGTCCAGGTGAGGCCAAACTGAGGACCAGAGTCACCAGATCCAGGTGAGGTCCATGTTTGAAAGAGAGTCACCAGGTCCAGCAGAGGTACAGTTGGAGACCAGAGTCACCAGATCCAGGTGAAGTCCAGGTGGGGACCAGAGTCACCAGATCCAGGTGAAGCCCAGGTGGGGACCAGAGTCACTAGGTCCAGATGACGCCCAGTTGAGGACCAGAGTTACAAGGTACACGTGAGGTCCCGGTGGGGATTAGAGGCAACAGGTCCATGTGAGGCCGGTTTGGGGACCATGGTCAACATGTCTACTTGAAGCCCAGGTGTGGAACACAGTAAGCAGGTCCAGGTGAGTCCACGGTTGGGACAAGTGTCACCACGTCCAGTTGAGGAGCAGGTGGGGACAAGGATCACCAGGTACAGGGGAGGCCCTTGAAAGAACCAGAGTCAACAGTTCGAGGTCTGGCGTAGGTGGCAACCAGGGTCAGCAGGTCCAAGTCAGGCCAAAGTGGGGTTCACAGTCTCTAGGGCACGGTGACACCCAGAGGGGGACCAGAGTGACCTGGTGGAGATGAGGTCCAGTTGTGGAACACAGTCACCGTGTCCCAATTTTGCACAGTTGAGGACCATGGTCAAAAGGGCCATGTGAGACACAGATGGGGACCGGAGTCCCCATAAACAGGTGAAGCCCAGGTGGGGACCAGAGTCACCAGATCCAGGGTAGTCTCAGGTGCAGACCAGAATCACCAGGTCCAGGTGAGGTGCAGGTGGCAACCACACTCACCAGGTCCCGGTGAGGCCCTGGTGGGGACCAGAGTCACGAGGTACATGAGAAGCTAGAAACACTGCAGCCACCAGGTCCACATGATGTCCATGTGGGAACGAGAATCACCAGTTACAGGTGAGGACCAGGTGGGGATCCGACACACCATGTCCAGGTGAGACCCTGGTGGGAACCAGTGACACCCTGTCCAGGTGTGGCCCAGGTGAAGACCAGAGTTAATAGGTCAGGCTGGGTCACTGTTAGTGAACAGTGTAACCATATCCTGATGCTACCCTGGTGGGTACCAGAGACACCTGGTCCTGGTGAGGGTCAGGAGGGACCAGAGACATGAGGTCCAGGTGAGGTTCCATTGGGAACGACAGTCACCAGGTCTGGTGAGGCCATGCTTAGGATCAGAGTTACCAGCTAGAGGCGAGGACCAGGTGGAGCCAGAGTCACCTGGTACAGAAGAGGCCAAGGTCAGGACCAGAGTTACCAGGATCAGGTCAGTCCCAGTGGGGAATAGAGTAACCATGTCCCGATGATGCCCAGGTAGAACCAGAGTCACCAGGTCCAGATGAGGCGCAGGTGGGGAGCATATTCACTAGGTCCCGGTGAGGCCCATTTGAGGACCAAAATGCCCAGGTCTAGTTGAGGCCTACAGGGGTACCAGATTCACCTGGTCTAGGTGACATCCAGATGGGGACCAGAGTCACGATGTCAGGGTGAGGCCCAGAGGGGATCCAGAGTCATCATGTCCAGGTGTGGGTCAGGTGTGGAACAGAGTATCCAGGTCATAATGGTCCACAGGTGAAGACCAGAGTCACCAGATCTGGGTGAGGCCCACATAGCATCAGACTCACCAGTACCAGGTGAGGCCAAGAATTGTCCACAGCAATCAGGTCCCGGTGGGGAACAAAGTCACCAGGACTGGGTGAGGCCCAGATGGGGACCAGATTCACCAGGTCCAGGTGATTCCCAGGTGGTGACCACAGTTATCATTTCCGGGTGAGGACCAGGTAAGGTCCAGATTCACCAGGTCCAAGTGAGGCCCACGTGGGGACCTGTGTCACCGGTATGGGTGAGGCCCAGATGTCAACCCACTCACCAGGTCCAGGGGAGGCCAACCTTCCGGCCATGCAGAGGAACGGTGTCCCGATAATGCCCAGGTATGGACCAGAGTTACGAGTTGCAGGTGAGGCCCTAATGGGGACCAGAGTCACCAGGTAAATGTGAGTCTACAAGAACACCACAGTCACCAGGTCCTGGTGTGGTTCATGTGGGAACGAGAGTCACCAGGTCCAGGTGAGACCCAGGTGGGGACCACAGTCAACAAGTCCAGATTGAGGACTAGGTGGGGGACCAGAGTCATCAGGACCAGTTGAGGCAAAGTGCGGAGCAAATTATCATGTCCAGGTGAGGCCCAGGTGGGGAACAGAGTAACCATGTCCCATTGATGCCAGGTCGGAAAAGAGTCACAAGGTCCAGACGAGGCCTAAGTGAGGAGTAGATTCACCAGGTTCTGTTGAGGCCCAGTTGAGGAGCAGTGTCCCCAGCTCCGGGTGAGTCCCAGAGGGGGACCAGAGTCACCCAGTTCTGGTGATATCCAGCTGGAGACCAGAGTCACCACGTCAGAGTGAGGCCTAGAGGGGGACGAGTATCACTAGGTCCAGGTGAGGCCCCGATGTGGAACTGAGAAACCAGGTCCCATGATGCCCATATGAGGACCTGAGTCACCAGGTCCAGGTGAGATCCCTGTGGGAACCAGGCACCTCGTCCAAGTGAGGCCCAGGTGGGACCACATTCACCAGGTCCAAGTGAGGCCCAGGTAAATAAGTGAGTATCCAGGTCCCAATGAGGCCAGGTAAGGACCAGAGACAACAGATCCAGGATAGGCCCAAATATGGATCAGAATAATTGTTTTCTAGGTGAGGCCAGATGGAGACCACAGGAACCAGGTCCAGGAGAGACCAATATGGGAACCAGAGCCACCAGATCCATGTGAGGTCCAGATGGGAACACAGTCACAAGGTCCAGGTGAGGCGAAACTGGCAACAGGATTCACCAAGTCCAGGGGACCCCAGGTGGCGACCAGTCACGACATCCAGGTGCGGACCAGCTAAGGTCCAGATTCACCAGGCCCAAGGGAAGTCAAAGGGGTGACAAGAGTCACCAGGTAAGGGTGAGGCCCAGAGGGGGAACCAGAGTAACCAGTTTAGATTGAGGCCCAGAATGGGACCAGAGGTCCCTGGTCAGAGTGAGGCCCAGGTGTGGAATAGAGTATCCAGGTCCCAATGATGCCTGGGTGAGGAACAGAGTTACTAGGGCCATGCAGGCCTAGATGGGGAACAGAATCACCAGGTCTTGGTGAGGCATAGAATAAGACCACAGTCAGCAGTATCAGGTGAGCCCCTGTGGGAACCAGAGCCACTCTATCCAGCTGAGTGCCAGGTCCATGTGAGACCCACGTGAGGACCATATTCAACAGGTCGAATTGAGGCATAGCTGTGGACAAGAGTCACCAGTTCTGGGTGCGGCCTAGGTGGGGCAAGATTCAGCAGTTCTGAGTTAGGTCAAAGTGGGGACAAGAGTCACCAGGTCCAGGTGAGGCCAAACTGAGGACCAGAGTCACCAGGTCCAGTGAGGTCCATGTGGGACCAGTAGTCATCAGATCCAGTTGAAGGTCCAGGTGGGGACCAGAGTCACCAGATCCAGGTGAAGTCCAGGTGGGACCAGAGTCACTAGGTCCAGATGAGGCCCAGGTGAGGACCAGAGTTACCAGGTTCACGTGAGGCCCCGGTGGGGATCAGAGGCAACAGGTCCATGTGAGGCAGGCTTGGGGACCATGGTCAACAGGTCTACTTGAGGACCAGGTGTGGAACACAGTAAGCAGTCCCGGTGAGGCCCCGGTGGTGGACAAGAGTCACCACGTCCAGGTGAGACCCAGGGGGGACCAGGATCACAGGTCCAGGGGAGGCCCTTGAAAGAACCAGAGTCAACAGTTCGAGGTTCAGGCGCAGGTGGCAACCAGGTCAGCAGGGTCCAAGTCAGGCCAAAGTGGGGTTCACAGTCACTAGGACATGGTGACACCCAGAGGGGGACCAGAGTCACTTGGTCCAGGTGAGGCCACTTGTGGAACACAGTCACCGGGTCCCATTTTGCCCAGTTGAGGAAACCCCACTCACCAGGTCCAGGTGAGGCCAACCTGCAGGCCATGCAGTGGAACCATATCCGGATGATGCCAGGTAGGGACCAGAGTCCCAGGTCCATATAAGGCCCAGATGGACCATATTCACTAGGTCCAGGTGAGGCCCAGTTGAGGACCAGTTTCACCATATCTACTTGAGTCTTAGAAGGGTACCAGAATCACCTGGAGATGGGGACGAGAGTCACCAGGTCAGGGGGAGGCTCAGAGTGGTTCCAGAGTCATCGGGTCCAGGTGAGGCTCAGGTGTGGAAGAGAGTCACCAGGTACCAATGATGCCCAGGTGAGGACCAGAGTCAACCAGATCTGGGTGAGGCGCAGATAGGATCAGAGTCACCAGTGCAGGTGAGGCCAAGAAAGAGTTCCACAGCAATCAGGTCCAGGTGGGGAACAAAGTCACCAGACCGAGGGTGAGACCCAGATGGGACCAGATTCACCAGGTCCAGGTGAGGCCCAGGTGGGGATAGAGTCCCCGGGTCTCGGAAAGGACCAGGTAACGACCAGATTCACCAGGTCCAAGAGGCTCACGTGGGGACCTGAGTCACCAGCTATGTGTGAGGCCTAGGTGGCAACCCCACTCACCAGGTCTAGGTGAGGCCAACCGGCGGGCCAGAGTCACCAGATCCAGGTGAGGCCCTAGTGGGGACGGAGTCACCCAGGTACATGTGAGTATACAAGAACACACAGTCACCAGGTCCAGGTGTGGTTCATCTGGTGAAGTGAAGCCCAAAGGGTGACCAGAGTTTACCAGGTAAGGGTGAGGCCCAAAGGGGAACCAGTAACTAGTTTAGTTTGAGTCCCAGAATGGGACGAGAGGTACCATGGTCAATGTGAGGCACAGGTGTGGAATAGAGTATCAGGTCCTAATGATTCCTGGGTGAGGACCATATTCACTAGGGCCATGCAGGCCAGATGGGAACAGAATCGCTAGGACCAGGTGAGGCATAGAATAAGACCACAGTCAGCTATATCAGGTGAGCCCCTTGTGGGAACCAGAGCACTCTATCCAGCTGAGTCCCAGGTCCATGTGAGGCCCACGTGAGGAGCAGATTCATCAGGTCGAATTGAGGCATAGCTGGGACAAGAGTCACCAAGTCTGGGTGCGGCCGAGATGGGGCAAGATTCAGCAGTTCTGAGTTAGGTCAAGTGGGGACGAGAGGTCAGATCCAGATGAGGCCAAACTGAGGACCAGAGTCACCAGATGCAGGTCAGGTCCAGGTGTGGACCAGAGTCAGAAGATCCAGGTGAAGTCCAGGTGGGGACCAGAGTCACCAGATCCAGGTGAAGCCCAGGTAGGGACCAGAGTCGCTAGGTCCAGATGAGACCCAGATGAGGACCAGAGTTACCAGGTACACGTGAAGCCCCGGTGGGGATCAGAGGCAACATGTCCATGTGAGGCTGGCTTGGGGACCATGGTCAACAGGTCTACTTGAGGCCCAGGTGTGGAACACCGTAAGCAGGTCCAGGTGAGTTCCCGGTGGTGACAAGAGTCACCAGGTCCAGGTCAGGCCCATGTGGGCACCAGGATCACCACGTCCAGGGGAGGCCTTGAAAGAACCAGAGTCAACAGTTCGAGGTCAGGCGCAGGTGGCAACCATGGTCAGGAGGTCCAAGTCAGGCCAAAGTGGGGTTCACAGTCACTAGGGCACGGTGACACCCAGAGGGGGACCAGAGTCACCTGGTCCAGGTGAGGTCCAGTTGTGGATCACAGTCACCGGGTCCCAATTTTGCCCAGTTGAGGACCATGGTCAAACAGGGCCAGGTGAGCTCAGATGGGAACGAGAGCCCAAAATCCAGGTGAAGCCAAGGTGGGGACCACAGTCACCAGATCCAGGGTAGTCTCAGGCGCAGACCAGAATCACCAGGTCCAGGTGAGGTGCAGGTGGCAACCACACACAACAGGTACCGGTGAGGCCCTGGTGGGGACCAGAGTCACGAGGTACATGAGAAGCTAGAAACACTGCAGCCACCAGATCCACATGATGTCCATGTGGGAACGAGAATCACCAGTTACAGGTGAGGATCAGGCAGGGATCTGAATCACATGTCCACGTGAGACCCAAGAGGGAACCAGTGCCACCATGTCCAGGTGTGGCCCAGGTGAAGACCAGAGTTAATAGGTCCGGCTGGGTCACTGTTAGTGAAGAGTGTAACCATATCCTGATGCTACCCAGGTGGGTACAAGCGGACACCAGGTCCTGGTGAGGCCCAGTGTGGACCAGAGACATGAGGACCAGAGACATGAGGCCAGAGACATGAGGTCTCGATGGGAAACACAGACACCAGGTCAGGTGAGTCATGCTTAGGATCCGAGTCCACCAGTTACAGGTGAGGCCCAGGTGTAGCCTAGTCACAGGTCCCGATGAGGCGAAGGTGGGGAGCATATTCACTACGTCCCGTTGAGGCCCAGTAGAGGACCAGAGTCACCAGGTCTAGTTGAGGCATAGAGGGGTACCAGATTCACCTGGACTAGGTGCCTCCAGATGGGGACCAGAGTCACCATGTCAGGGAGAGGCCCAGAGGGGATCCAGATCATCATGTCCAGGTGAGTCTCAGGTGTGGAACAGAGTATCCAGGTCATAATGGTCCACAGGTGAGGACCAGAGTCAACAGATCTGGGTGAGGCTCACAAAGAAAGAGACAATGCACAAAAAAGTGAGGACTGGGTGAGGCCCAGAGGACACAGATTCACCAGGTCCAAGTGATTCCCAGGTGGTGACCAGATTTACCAGATTCACCAGGTCCAGGTGATTCCCAGGTGGTGACCAGAATTACCAGATACACCAGGTCCAAGTCAGGCCCACGTAGGGGCCTGTGTCACTAGGTATGCGTGAGGCCCAAGTGGCAACCCCACTCACCAGGTCTAGGTGAGGCCTATCTGCAGGCCATGCAGAGGAACCGTGTCCCGATGATGCCCAGGTAGGGACCAGAGGTACGAGGTCCAGGTGACGCCAACCTGCAGGCCATGCAGAGGAACCGTGTCCCGATGATGCCCAGGTAGGGACCAGAGTTACCAGGTCAAGAAGAGGCCAACCTGCAGACCATTATGTGGAACCATGTCCCGATGTTGCCCACGTAGGGACCAGAGTCACCAGGTCCAACTGAGGCACAGATGGAGCATACTTCACTAGGTCCAGGTGAGGCCAGTTGAGGACCAGAGGCCCCAGATCTGGTTGAGGCCCAGAGGGGTACCTGATTCACCTGGTCTAGGTGACATCCAGATGGGGACCCGAGTAACCATGTCAGGGTGAGGCCAGAGGGGATCCAGAGTCATCATGTCCAGGTGAGGCTCAGGTGTGGAACAGAGTATCCAGGTCATAATTGTCCACAGGTGAGGACCAGAGTCACCAGATCTGGGAAAGGCCCAGTTAGATCTAGTTACCACTTCCAGGTGAGGCCAAGAAGGTGTCCACAGCAATCAGGTCCAGGTGGGGAACAAAGTCACCAGGTCTAGGTGATTCCCAGGTGGTGACCAGATTTACCAGTTCCGGGTGAGGACTAGGTAAGGACCAAATTCACCAGGTCCAAGTGAGGCCCACGTGGGGACCTGTGTCACCAGGCATGGGTAAGACCCAGGTGGGAACTCCACTCACCAGGTCAAGATGAGGCCTACCTGCAGGCCATGCTGAGGAACCATGTCCCTGATGATGCCCAGGCTAGGGACCAGAGTTACCAGGTCCAGGTGAGGCAAACCAGCAGGCCATGCAGTGGAACCATTTCCCGATAATGCCCAGTGAGTGACCAGAGTCACCATGTCCAAATGAGGCCCAGATGGAGCATATTCACTAGGTCCAGATGAGGCCCAGTTGAGGACAAGAGTCACCAGAACTGGTTGAGGCCTAGAGGGGTTCCAAAATCCCCTGGTCCAGGTGACATCCAGATGGGGACCAGATCACCAGGTCAGGGTGAGGCCCAGAGAGGTCCCAGAGACATCATGTCCAGGTGAGGCTCAGGTGTGGAACAGAGTAACAGGTACCAATGATGCCCAGGTGAGGACCAGAGTCACCAGGTCTCGGTGACGCACAGATAGGATCAGAGTCACCAGTCCAAGTGAGGCCAAGAAAGAGTCCAGAGCAATCAGTTCCAGGTGGGAAACATAGTCACCAGGACTGGGTTAGGCCCAGATGGGGACCAGATTCACCAGGTCCACATGAGGCCAGGTTGTGACCAGATTCCCCGGGTCTGGGAGAAGCCAGGTAAGGGCCAGATTCACCAGGTCCAAGAGGCCCACGTGGCAGACCTGAGTCCAGGTATGTGTGAGGCCCAGGTGGCATCCCACTAACCAAGTCCAGGTGAGGCCAACCTGCAGGCCAGAGTCACCAGATCGAGGTTAGGCCCTAGTGGGGGACCGGAGTCACCAGGTAAATGTGAGTCTACAAGTACACCACAGTCACCAGGTCCAGGTGTGGTTCATGTGGGAACGAGAGTCACCAGGTCCAGGTGAGACCCACGTGGGGACGACAGTCTCCAGGTCCAGATTGAGGCCTCGGTTGGGGACCAAGGTCATCAGGACCAGTTGAGGCCAAAGTGCGGAGCAAAGTTATCATGTCCATGTGAGGCCCAGGTGCGGAACAGAGTAACCATGTCCCATTGTTGCCAGGTGGGAAAAGAGTCACAAGGTCCAGACGAGGCCTAAGTGAGGAGTAGATTCACCAGGTCCTGTTGAGGCCGAGTTGAGGACCAGTGACCCAGCTCCGGGTGAGTCCCGAGGGGGACCAGAGTCACCCGGTTCTGGTGATATCCAGGGGGGGACCAGAGTCAGCACGTCAGGGTGAGGCCCAGAGGGGACGAGAATCACTAGGTCCAGGTGAGGCCCCGATGTGGAACTCAGAAACCAGGTCCCATGATATCCATATGAGGACCTGAGTCACCAGATCCAGGTGAGGTCCCTGTGGGAACCAGTCACCTCGTCCAGGTGAGGCCCAGGTGGGAACACAGTCACCAGGTCCAGGTGAGGCCCTAGTATATAAGAGAGTATCCAGGTCCCAATGATGCCCAGGTAAGGACAAGAGTCAACAGGTCCAGGAGAGGACCAAATATGGATCAGAGTCATTGTGTTCCAGGTGAGGCCAGATGGAGACCACAGGAACCAGGTCCAGGAGAGCCCCATATGAGAACCAGAGCCACCAGATCCAGGTGAGGTCCAGGTGGGACCACAGTCACAAGGTCCTGGTGAGGTGCAGGTGTCAACAGGATTCACCAAGTCCAGGTGAGACCCAGGTGGCGACCAGTCACCAGATCCAGGTGCGGACCAGCTAAGGACCAGATTCACCAGGTCCAAGTGAAGCCCAAGGGTGACCAGAGTCACCAGGTAAGGGTGAGGCCCAGAGGGGATACCAGAGTAACCAGTTTAGTTTGAGGCCCAGAATGGGACCAGAGGTCCCTGGTCAAAGTGAGGCCCAGGTGTGGAATAGAGTATCCAGTTCCCAATGATTCCAGGGTGAGGACCAGAGTACACTAGGGCTATGCAGGCCCAGATGGGGAACAGAATCACTAGGTCCTGGTGAGGCATAGAATAAGACCACAGTCACCAGTATCAGGTGAGCCCCTTGTGGGAACCAGGAGCCACTCTATCGCAGCTGAGTCCCAGGTCCATGTGAGGCCCACGTGAGGACCAGATTCATTAGGGCAATTGAGGCATAGCTGGGGACAAGAGTCACCAGGTCTGGGTGCGGCCTAGGTGGGGCAAGATTCAGCAGTTCTGAGTTAGGTCAAAGTGGGGACGAGAGAACCAGGTCCCAGGTGAGGCCAAACTGAGGACCAGAGTCACCGATCCAGGTGAGGTCCATGTTGGAAAGAGAGTCACCAGGTCCAGGAGAGTTCCAGGTGGGGACCAGAGTCACCAGATCCAGGTGAAGTACAGGAGGGGACCAGAGTCACCAGATCCAGGTGAAGCCCAGGTGGGGACCAGAGTCAATAGGTCCAGATGAGGCCCAGGTGAGGACCAGAGTTACCAGGTACACGTGAGGCCCCGGTGGGGATCAGAGGCAACAGGTCCATGTGAGGCCGGCTTGGGGACCATGGTCAACAAGTCTACTTGAGGCCCAGATGTGGAACACAGTAAGCAACTCCAGGTGAGTACGCGGTTTGTGACATGTGTCACCACTGTCCAGGTGAGTCCCAGGTGGGACCAGGATCACAAGGTACAGTGTAGGCCCTTGAAATTACCAGAGTCACAGTTCGAGGTGAGGCGCAGGTTGGTAACCAGGGTCAGCAGGTCCAAGTCAGGGCAAAGTTGGGATTACGGTCACTTAGGGCGCTGGTGAGACCCAGAGGGAGGACCAGAATCACCTGGTCCAGGTGAGGTCCAGTGTTGAACACAGTCACCGGGTCCCAATTTTGCCCAGTTGAGGACCATGGTCAAGAGGGCCAGGTGAGGCTCAGATGGAGACCGGAAGTCCCCAAGCAGGTGAGCCCAGGTGGGGACCATAGTCACCAGATCCAGGGTAGTCTCAGGTGCAGACCAGAATGACCAGGTCCACGTGAGGTGCAGGGTGCAACCACACTCACCAGGTACCGGTGAGGCCCTGGTGGGACCAGAGTCACGAGGTACATGAGAAGCTAGAAACACTGCAGCCACCAGGTGCCACATGATGTCCATGTGGAACGAGAATCACCACTTAGATGTGAGGACCCTGTGGGATCCGACTCACCATGTCCAGGTGAGACCCAGGTGGGAACCAGTGTCACCATGTCCAGGTTGTGGACGAGGTGAAGACCAGAGTTAATAGGTCCGGCTGGGTCACTGTTAGTGAACAGTGTAACCATATCCTGATGCTACCAGGTGGGTACCAGAGACACCAGGTCCTGGTGAGGCCCAGGTTGGACCAGAGACATGAGGTCCAGGTGCAGGTCCCGATGGGAACCACAGTCACCAGGTCAGGTGAGGCCATGCTTAGGATCAGAGTCACCAGTTACAGGTGAGCCCAGGTAGAGCCAGAGTCACCTGGTACAGAAGAGGCCAAAGTCAGGACCAGAGTTACCATGATCAGGTCAGTCCCAGTGGGGAATACAGTAACCATTTCCCGATGATGCCCAGGTAGAACCAGAGTCACCATGTCCAGATGCGGCGCTGGTGGGGAGCATGATTCACTAGGTCCCGGTGAGGCCCACTTCGAGGCCCAGAGTCACCAGGTCAAGTTGAGGCCTAGAGGGGTACCAGATTACCTGGTCTAGGTGACATCCAGATGGGACCAGAGTCACCATGTCAGGCTGAGGACCCAGAGTGGGATCCAGAGTCATCATGTCCAGGTGAGGCTCAAGTTGTGGAACAGAGTATCCAGTTCATAATGGTCCACAGGGAGGACAAGAGTCAGCAGATAGGGTTGAGGCCCAGTTAGTATGAGAGTCACCAGTTCCAGGTGAGGCCAAGAAGGAGTCCACATCAATCAGGTCCAGTTGGGGAAAAAGTCATCAGGACTGGGAAGGCCCAGATGGGACCAGATTCACCAGGTCCAGGTGATTCCCAGGTGGTGACCATGAGTTACCAGTTCTGGGTGAGGACCAGGTAAGGATCAGATTTCAACAGGTCCAAGTGAGGCCCACGTGGGGACCTAGTGTCACCAGGTATGTGTGGAGTCCCAAGTGGAAACCCCACTCACCAGGTCCTAGGTGAGGCCAACCTGCAGGCCATGCAGAGGAACCATGTCCCGATGAATGCCCAGGTAGGGACGAGATTTAACCAGGTCCAGGTGAGGCCAACCTGCAAGCCATGCAGTGGAACCATCTCCCGATGATGCCCAGTAGGGAGCAGAGTCACCAGGTCCAAATGTGGCCCACATCGAGTATATTCACTAGTCCAGGTGAGGCCCAGTTGAGGACCAGAGTCACCAGATCTGGTTGAGGCCTAGAGGGGGTACCAGAATCACCTGGTCCAGGTGACATCCAGATGGGGACCAGAGTCACCAGGTCAGGGTGAGGCCCAGAGAGGTACCAGAGTCATCATGTCCAGGTGAGGCTCAGGTGTGGAACAGAGTAATCAGGTACCAATGATGCCCAGGTGAGTTCCCGAGGTCACCAGATCTGGGTGACGCGCAGATAGGATCAGAGTCACCAGTTCCAGGTGAGGCAAAAAGAGTCCACAGCAATCAGGTCCAAGTGGGGAACAAAGTCACCAGGACTCGGTGAGGCCAAGATATGGAACAGATTCACCAGGTCCAGGTGAGGCCCAGGTCGTGACCAGAGTCCCCGGTCGGGAGAGGACCAGGTAAGTACTAGATTCACCAGGTCCAAGAGGCCCACGTAGGGAACTGAGTCAACAGGTATGGGTGAGGCCCAGGTGACAACCCCACTCACCAATTCCAGGTGAAGCCAACTGCAGGCCAGAGTCACCAGATCCAGGTGAGGCCCTAGACGGAACGGAGTCACCAGGTAAATGTGAGTCTACAAGGACACCACAGTCACCAGGTCCAGGTGTGGTTCATGTGGGAACGAGAGGCAACAGGTCAAGGTGAGACCCAGGTGGGGACCACAGTCACCAGGTCCAGATTGAGGCTAGGGTGGGGGACCAGTGTCATCAGGACCAGTTGAGGACAAAGTGCGGAGAACAGTTATCATGTCCAAGTGAGGCCCAGGTGGGGAACAGAGTAACCATATCCCATTGCCAGGTGGGATAAGAGTCACAAGGTGCAGACGAGGCCTAAGTGAGGAGTAGATTCACCAGATCGTGTTGAGACCCAGTTGAGTACCAGTCTCCCAGCTCCGGTGAGTCCATAGGGGGACCAGAGTCACCCGGTTCTTGTGATATCCAGGTGAGGACCAGAGTCAACAGGTCAGGGGTGAGGCCCAGAGGGGACGAGAATCACTAGGTCCAGGTGAGCCCCGATTTGGAACTGAGATAACAGGTCCCATGATGCCCATTTGAGGACCTGAGTCAACAGGTCCAGGTGAGGTCCCTGTGGAACCAGTGACCTCATCCAGCTGAGGCCCAGGTGGGACCACAGTCACCAGGTCCAGTAGACGCCCAGGTATATAAGAGAGTATCCATGTTCCAATGATGCCCAGGTAAGGACCAGAGTCCACAGGTCCAAGAGAGGCACAAATATGGATCAGAGTCATTGTGTTCCAGGTGAGGCTAGATGGAGAACACAAGAACCAGGTCAGGAGAGCCCCTTATGGGGAACCAGAGCCTCCAGATCCAGGTGAGGTTCTGGTGGGACCACAGTCACAAGTTCCAGGGGGGCGCAGGTGGCAACAGATTTCACCAGTCCAGGTGAGGCCCAGGGTGGCGACCAGTCACCAGATCCAAATGTGGACCAGCTAAGGACCAGATTCACCAAGTGAAGTCCATGTTGGAAAGAGCGTCACCAGTTCCAGGTGAAACCCAGGTGGGGATCAGAGCCACCAGTTCCAGGTGAAGCCCAGGTGGGGACCAGAGTCACTAGGTCCAGATGAGGCCCAGGTGAGGACCAGAGTTACCAGGTACACGTGAGGCCCCGGTGGGGATTAGAGACAATATGTCCATGTGAGCCCGGCATGGGGACCATGGTCAACAGGTCTAATTGAGGCCGAGGTGTGGAACACAGTAAGCAGGTCCAGGTGAGTCCGCGGTGGTGTCTAGAGTCACCACGTCCACGTGAGGCCCAGGTGGAAACCAGGATCACCAGGTACAGGGGAGGCCCTTGAAAGAACCAGAGTCAACAGTTCGAGGTCAGGCGCAGGTGGCAACCAGGGTCAGCAGGTCCAAGTCAGGCCAAAGTGAGGTTCACAGTCACGAAGGCACGGTGAGACCCAGAGGGGACCAGAGTCATGTGGTCCAGGAGAGGTCCAGTTGTGGAACACAGTCACCGGGTCCCATTTTGCCCAGTTGAGGACCATGGCCAACAGGTACAAGTTGAGGCCCGGATGGGGACCGGAGTCCCCAAATCCGGGTGAAGCCCAGGTGGGGACCACAGTCACCAGATCCAGGGTAGTCTCAGGTGGAGACCAGAATCATCAGTTCCAGGTGTGGTAGGTGGCAACCACACTCACCAGGTCCCTTTGAGGCCTGGTGGGGACCAGAATCATGAGGTACATGAGAAGCTAGAAACACTGCAGCCACCAGGTCCACATGATGTCCATGTGGGAACGAGAATCACCACTTCCAGGTGTGGCCAAGAAAGTGTCCAAAGCAATCAGGTCCAGGTGGGGAACAAAGTCACCAGGACTGGGTGAGGCCCAGATTAAAGAGATTCACCAGGTCCAGGTGATGAGCCCAGGTGGCTTACCAGTCACCAGATCCAGGTGAGGACCAGCTAAGGACCAGATTCACCAGGCCAAAGTGAAGCCCAAGTGGTGACCAGATTCACCAGGTAAGGGTGGGAGTCCCAGAGGGGGAACCAGAGTAAGCAGTTTAGTTTGAGGCCCAGAATGGGACCAGAGGTCCTGGTCAAAGTGAGTCCCAGGTGTGGAATAGAGTATCCAGGTCCCAATGATGCCTGGGTGAGGACCAGAGTCACTAGGGCCATGCAGGCCCAGAAGGGGAACAGAATCACTAGGTCCTGGTGAGGCATAGAAAAAGACCCCAGTCACCAGTGTATCAGGTGAGCCCTTTGTGGGAACAAGAGCCATCTATCCAGCTGAGTCCCAGGTCCATCTAAGGCCCACGTGAGGACCAGATTCATCAGGTCGGAATTGAGCATAGCTGGGGACAAGAGTCACCAGGTCTGGGTGCGGCCTAGGGGGCAAGATTCTGCAGTTCTGAGTTAGGTCAAAGTGGGACGAGAGAGACACCAGGTCTAGAGGCCAAACTGAGGGACCAGAGTCACCAGATCCAGGTGAGGCCCATTGTTGGAAAGAGAGTCACCAGGTCTAGGAGAGGTCCAGGTGGGGACCAGAGTCACCAGATCCAGGTGAAGGCCAGGTGGGGACCAGAGTCACCAGATCCAGGTGAAGCCCAGGTGGGGACCAGAGTCACTAGGTCCAGATGAGGCCCAGGTGAGGACCAGAGTTACCAGGTACACGTGAGGCGCCTGGTAGGATCAGAGGCAACTGGTCCATGTGAGGCAGGCTTGGGGACCATGGTCAAGAGTTCTACTTGAGGCCCAGTGTGGAACACTGTAACCAGGTCCAAGTGAGTCCCCGGTGGTGACAAGAGTCACCTGGCCCAGGTGAGGCCCAGGTGGAAACCAGGATCACCAGGTACAGGAGGCCCCTTGAAAGAACCAGAGTCAACAGTTTGAGGTAACGCACAGGTGGCAACCAGGGTCAGCAGGTCCAAGTCAGGCCAAAGTGGGGTTCACAGTCACTAGAGCACGGTGAGACCCACAGGGGAACAGAGTCACCTGCTCCAGGTGAGGTCCAGGTGTGAAACACAGTCACCGGGTGCCATTTTTCCGTGATGAGGACCATGGTCAACAGGGCTAGATGAAGCCCAGGTGGGGACCACAGTCACCAGATCCAGGGTAGTCTCAGGTGCAGACCAGAATCACCAGGTCCAGGTGTGGTGCAGGTGGCAACAACAAACCCCACCCGGTCCCGGTAAGGGGCACTGGTGGGGACCAGAGTCACGAGGTACATGAGAAGCTACAAACAGATGGGATCCCTGGGTGGCGCAGCGGTTTGGCGCCTGCCTTAGGCCCCGGGCGCGATCATGGAGACCCGGGATCGAATCCACGTCGGGCTCCTGGTGCATGGTTCCTGCTTCTCCTCTGTCTGTGTCTCTGCCTCTATCTCTCTCTGTGAGTATCATACAAATAAAAATTAAAAAAGATGCTAGAAACACTGTACAACAGGTCCACATGATATCCA